>NW_015403240.1:0-3345 GCF_001527695.2 Protobothrops mucrosquamatus
GATCCTCAGGCCTGGAGGGAGAAGGCGAGAGGGGAAAAACTGGTCAAGCGGCCTCGTGTCACTCGCAGGGGAGAGAAGACGGCGCCTCCCACCGTTCTCCTAACAGAATCACAGAGTTGGAAGGGACCTCGGAGGTCATCTAGTCCAACCCCCTGCTCAAGCAGGAAAGCCTAACTGAATCACAGAGTCACGAGAACCGGAAAGGACCACGGAGGTCTTCTAGTCGAACCACAAGCTCACGCAGGAGGCCCTTACAGAACTGAAGAATGACAGAGTTGGAAGGGACCTCGGAGGCCATCTAGTCCGACCCCCAGCTCGAACGGAATCTTAGAATAACAGAGTTGGGAGGGACCTCGAAGGTCATCTAGTCCAACCCCCTGCTCAAGCAGAATCTTAGAATCACAGAGTTAAAAAGGACCATGGAGGTCATCTAGTCCAGCCCCCTGCTCAAGCAGGAGAATCTTACAGGATCCTAGAATAACAGCAAGAAGGGACCTCAGAGGTCATCTAGTCCAACCCCCTGCTCAAGCAGGAGAACCTTACAGAATCACAGAAGAACAGAGCTGGAAGGGACCTTGGAGGTCATCTATTCCAACCCCCAGGTGGAGCAGAATCTTAGAATAACTGAGTTGGAAGGGACCACAGAGGTCATCTAGTCCCACCCCATGCTCAAGCAGGAGACCCTTACAGAATTACAGAATCACAGAGCTGGAAGGGACCTCGGAGGTCATCTAGTCCAACCCCCAGCTTGAGCAGACTCATAGAATCACAGAGTCGGAAGGGACCTCGGAGGTCATCTAGTCCCACCCCATACTCAAGCAGGAGACCCTTACAGAATTACAGAATCACAGAGCTGGAAGGGACCTCGGAGGTCATCTAGTCCCACACCCTGCTCAAGCAGGAGACCCTTACAGACTCAGAGAATCACAGTCGGGAGGGACCTCGGAGGTCATCTAGTCCAGCCCCCAGCTCGAGCAGACTCATAAAATCCCAGAGTCGGGAGGGACCTCGGAGGTCATCTAGTCCCACCCCCTGCTCGAGCAGGAGACCCTGACAGACTCAGAGAACCACAGAGTCGGAAGGGACCTCGGAGGTCATCCAGTCCAACCCCCTGCTCAGGCAGGTAGCCCTCCGCCGTATCGGAGCAATCGCTTCTTTTAAAAAAAAACTTCCAACGTCGGAGCGTTCGCCACTTCCGGTGGCCAGCAGTTCCGCCGGTTTCAATTGTTCTCCCCGTCAGGCAAGTGCCAACCGAGACTTTAGCTGACGGCGCCGCGCCCCTTCTTTGCGGAAGATCTGCAAACCGATATTCAGGGTTTCGAACGGAAAGAGCCAACAGAGAAGGCCGCGGGTGGTTCTAGAAGCTTCTTTCGGCAGGAAGGAAGTCACAAAGAGCCCTGGGTGGGGTGTTTTCCGGAGAGCAAAGGCAGCCTTCACCAACCATTTCCTCTCCTGACTTTCAAAGGACGCCATTTTGCGAACCTCAGTACAGGCAGTCCTCACCTTATGACCAAAATGGAGGCCGGACGTGTTTTTTCAGGGCCTTTGTTAACTTCGGTCAGGAAATGAACGCTCGTCAGCTGAAGTAGATACCCAGAGTCACGAAGGAGCTTAGAGATCATGTAGTCCAACCCCTGGTTGAGCAGGAGACCCTTCGCAGAATCCCAGAGTCGGAAGGGACCTCGGAGGTCATCTAGTCCCACCCCCCTGCTCGAGCAGGAGAGCCTTCACAGAATCACAGAATCCCAGCGTTGGAAGGGAACCCCGGAGGTCTTCTAGGCCAACCCCCCTGCTTCACCCTTACAGAATCATAGAACAGAGCTGGAAGGGACCTCGGAGGTCACCTAGTCCAACCCCCTGCTCAAGCAGGAGAACCTTACAGAATGACAGAGTTGGAAAGGAGCTTGGAGGTCATCTAGTCCAACCCCTGGTCGAGCAGGAGACCCTTCACAGAATCCCAGAGTTGGAAGGGACCTCGGAGGTCTTCTAGACCAACCCCCTGCTTCACCCTTACAGAATCCTAGAATAACAGAGCTGGAAGGGACCTCGGAGGTCACCTAGTCCAACCCCCTGCTCAAGCAGGAGAACCTTACAGAATGACAGAGTTGGAAAGAAGCTTGGAGGTCATCTAGTCCAACCCCTGGTCGAGCAGGAGACCCTTCACAGAATCAAATCGTTGGAAGGGACCTCGAAGGTCATCTAGTCCAACCCCCTGGTCGAGCAGGAGACCCTTAACAGAATCCCAGAGTCGCAAGGGACCCCGGAGGTCATCTAGTCCCACCCCCTGCTCGAGCAGGAGATCTTTCACAGAATCACAGAGTTGGAAGGGACCTTAGAGGTCTTCCAAACCAACCCCCTGCTTCACCCTTACAGAATCATAGAACAGAGCTTGAAGGGACCTCGGAGGTCATCTAGTCCAACCCCCTGCTCGAGCAGGAGACCCTTACAGACACATCAAATCACAGAGTCAGAAGGGATCTCGGAAATCATCTAGTCCAACCCCCTGCTTCACCCTTACAGAATCATAGAACAGAGTTGGAAGGGACCTCCGAGGTCATCTAGTCCAACCCCCTGCTCAAACAGGAGACCCTTATGGAATCACAGAATAACAGAGTCGGAAGGGACCTCAGAGGTCATCTAGTCCAGCCCTCTGCTTGAGCAGGAGACTTTACAGAATTACAGAATAATAGAAGGGACTTTGGAGGTCATCTAGTCCAACCCCCTGCTCAAGCAAGAGACCCTTACAGAATCAGAGAATCACAGATTTTTTGAGGTCTTCTAGTCCAACCTTCTAGTCAAGCAGGAGACTCTGTCCCATTCGAGACAGGTGGCTGTCCAATTTCTGAAACAGAAATGAACATTTCAGCTTGAGACAGGAGGAGACCGTTGGTGAAGAAAAACCCTTGATTCTAAACTTTGCCAGTTCTGTTCCTCTACGATTCTGTAAGAGTCTCCTGCTTGAGCAGGGGGTTGGACTAGATGACCTCCAAGGTCCCTTTCAACTCTGTGATTCTGGAAGGGTCTCCTGCTTGAGCAGGGGGTTGGACTAGATGACCTCCAAGGTCACTTCCAGCTCAGTTCTTCTGTGATTCTGTAAGGGTCTCCTGTTTGAGTGGGCATCGGGGTGAAGGGTTGGACTAGATGACCTCCACGGTCCCTTTCAACTCTGTGATTCTGGAAGGGTCTCCTGCTTGAGCAGGGGGTTGGGCTAGATGACCTCCAAGGTCCCTTCCAGCTCTGTTCTTCTGTGATTCTGGAAGGGTCTCCTGCTCGAGCAGGGGGTTGGGCTAGATGACCTCCGAGGTCCCTTCCAGCTCTGTTCTTCTGTGATTCTGGAAGGGTCTC
>NW_015403241.1:0-3344 GCF_001527695.2 Protobothrops mucrosquamatus
AGTTGGATAATGAAACATCTGCAAATCAACACCCAATCTCAGAGAGCACCAAGGACCCCACAGTCCTCCTCCTCCTCCTCCTCCTCCTCCTCCTCCTCCTCTCCACAAACCCAACTCCCTTCTAGCCCTGAGGATGTTCCCTAGTTGGGTAATGAAACATCTCTCCCTTCCCCCCCTCCCCAAAAGAGAAAGACGCCTCAACCAATCTCAGAGAGCACCAAGGACCCCACGGTTACAAATATCCTCCTCCATCTCTATCCCATTTATTCTTGGCCACCACAAAATACGTCAGCGTCAGAACTGTTTATCCTATTTCCGCCAACCGACAGGGCAGAGTTGTGGCTATTGTCAAGAAACGTCCATCGGGTGGCTTGTTAAACATGGATTCTGCCCTCCGTGGTGGGGTTTTCTCATTACGGGCCGCAAAACTACAAGCCCCCCTATTGGTTTTTCTCGCCCTTCCTAATCTGCCGGCTTAATTGGGTGTGCGATTATTTAAATGTCACTGCCAGCCAGCTCATTTATGGACGGGTGAACAAAAGGAGGGGAGGGGGGGGGGAAGAAGAAGAGAAATAAATTAATAAAACATATTCGCCCGCTTGTCTTCCGCTGGGGGGGGCGGAATGAAGAGTTTAACGGTGAGGAAGCTGGTCCCCATCTGGTGCTTGCCTTGGCGAAGCACGGGCGGGCGTGATGGATTTATCGTGGCATTACTATGCCTGATGTGAAATAATCTAAGAGCAAGGCGGTTATAGGCCTAAAGAGAGCCATCAGATGCTTAGGAGACATGGATGTTTGAAGGGATTAACTATGCTTAAATCAATACGGGTCATGAAAACAGAACTAACCAATCTTGTGGTCACTCAATTATTTAAGACGAGCGGCTGTATTCCCAACAGGGTGGAATTAAACACATGCTTAAGGGGAACTGCCAATTAAAGCCAGGCCCTTTACTGCTGAGTTAAGGGGAGAGCGGAATGGCGGTTCGAAGGAAGGCGCGAATCCCCCCGTGTCCGAAAAGCAGCATCTGGCAACATCTGGTAGGTAAGGAAAGGTGAAGCTGAGAAACTTTGGCCCTGGATTGTTTGGGCGCTGATAATAATTGGTGGGTAGAAGAGGAGAAAACGAAGAATAAGAATTTCTACTTAGGAAACCAACATTTAGGGGGAAATGCTGCAGATTGTTTTTTCCTACAATCTGTCCAACGGAGAGCAAACCCCACTCCCTTCCATAGCACTGGTAATATTGCCTAGTTGGGTCACGAAACGTCTGCAAGAAAACCACCAAGTGCAGAGAGCACCAAGGACTCCTCATTTGGTCTTTCTCTCCAGTTGGATAGATTACTGAAGTAGGTAGTAGACCTCTCCCATTTTTAGGACCTAAGAATACGAAAGAGGAACCTTAGTTCAACCTGGAAGCCTCTCTAGAAGCAAGACGAAACCCGAAGCTGCCCCTTCAAAAGGTGCTAATTATAAGAATATTGGCAAAAAAGCATAATCGGGGCAGACAACCGGCAGACGCCGATCGATTCCAGACCTTCAGGGTGGATTTATTGAAGGACGTTTCAAGAAGATTCTTGTCCTTCCCCATTCCATGAACGGAACAATTGCACGGATAAATGGGAATTGATTGTTTTCCACTCTGAACTTGAAACCTGGTCTGTAACTCATCAATGTCTCGGTTCTGATCAAATATATTGAGAGTGGATGTCCCTGGTAAGATGTCCTTGATGTTCCTCTCTCTCTCTTCTCAGATCCTATACAGGTAGTCCTCAACTTACGATCACAGCTGAGCCCAACGTTTCTATTGCTAAGCAAGACAGTTCTTAAGTGGGTTTTGTCCCCTTTTACCACCTTCTTGTTAAGTGAATCACTGCAGTTAAGTTAGCAACACGGATGGCTTTCCCGTTGACTTTGCTTGCCAAAAGGTCCCAAAAGCTGACCCCGGGACACGGCAGTGATCATAAATAAACTCGCCCCGTGTTCGAATTTTGATCGCATGATTATAAGGATGCTGCAAGAGTTGTCGGTGTGAAAAACGGTCATTAAGTCACCTTTTTCAGTGCTAACGGTCACTAAATGACCGTCGTAAGTCGTGGGACTACCTGTATTGCAGCATTTCAGAAGCTGACTGGTCCCTACTACTAAATTCTTCACGGTTAGCTTCCTGGTACAACGAGTGGCGCACGGCTGGAAGATCACGCTTGTAACACCCAAAGCCATCATTTTTGGCTAACTTTTCTTTGCGAAGCAAATTCTGCAGCCCGTTGCAAAATGTATTGGGCCCGTATACGATCAATGCCAATGTGTTTTCCCCTGCAGCCATGGGAAAATTCCTGCTAAAATAATAATACCCAGCGCTGAAACCCACACTCAGTTCTCCAGAAAAGCACGGCGTGGAGTCGATTGGGTGGTAGAGCACACCAAGCAAGAATGTTCACACAACCCCTCCAAGTTCTAACGGTTGGGTTGCAAAGCAAAATCTTGGCACAGCCGATGTCGCCTTTCAGGGTGTGACCGTTTGCTGCCTTGTTAACTAATTTAGCTACCTGTCATGTTATCTGATTTCTTTTCTGGAAGTCTACGATTCTGTGCTCTAAGGGATGACATCTGTAGGTGACACTCACCAAAGGAAGGGGTGAATTTGGATCACACTGGGTTGGTTTTTCCCCCCCCCCTCTAGCTTGCTAAAATGCAACAGCATTTAAGCTTATATACCCGCCCCATAGCACTTTACAGTACTCTTTGAGCAATTTACTATCTAAGTAAAGTCCAAAATGCGGCCGCGCGGGCGGTGTTGGGAGGGACTCGTCGCTCCCATGTAACACCGCTGCTGCGCGAGCTGCATTGGCTGCCGGTGGCCTTCCGGGTGCACTTCAAGGTGCTGACCATCATCTTTAAAGCGCTCCATGGCATCGGACCTGGATATCTTCGAGACCGCCTCCTGCCGCAGGTTACCTCCCATCGGCCTGTACGTTCCCACAGAGTGGGTCTCCTCAGGGTGCCGTCGGCCAGACAGTGCCGGCTGGCGACCCCAAGGGGGAGGGCCTTCTCTGTGGGAGCTCCCACCCTCTGGAATGAACTGCCCCCAGAGATCAGGGTGATCCCTGATCTCCCTTCCTTCCGCCGCGCCCTTAAGACATGGCTATTCCAGCTTGCGGGACTGGCCTAGGGGAAACTTTTAGAGGGGGTTTTAATTATAATTTTAATTAGACCAAATTACTAATATTTCCCTTTTAATTAATTTTTAAATTTGTAGTGTGATATTTTTGTATTTTTACCCGGTTGTTAGCCGCCCTGAGTCCGCAAGGAGAAGGGCGGGATATAAATCTAAAAAATAAATAA
>NW_015403242.1:0-3344 GCF_001527695.2 Protobothrops mucrosquamatus
AGGTCTCTTTGTGCTCCGTTTGAGCAGAAAGTCTCTGGACGTCCGTTTCTCTCCATTTGTGCAAGTGCAATGTCTGTCTGGAGATCCTCAGTCATCCAGGTCATGGTTGTCCCTAAAGTGCTTTTTTTTTCCCAAACGGCAACTATTATTATTATTATTATTATTATTATTATTATTATTATTATTATTATTATTATTATTATTATTATTAATGATAATAATGATAATAATGATAATAAAGTTGGAAGGGACCTTGGAGGTCATCTAGTCCAACCCCCTGCTCAGGGAGGAAACCCTATACCATTTCGGACAAATGGCCATCCAGTCTCTTCTTAAAAACTTCCAGTGTTGGAGCATTCACCACTTCTGGAGGCAGGTTGTTCCACTGGTTAATTGTTCTCACTGTCAGGAAGTTTCTCCTTAGTTCTAGGTTGCTTCTCTCCTTGATTAGTTTCCACCCCTTGCTTCTTGTCCTGCCTTCAGGCGCTTTGGAGAATAGCTTGACTCCCTCTTCTTTGGGGCAGACCCTGAGATATTGGAATACTGCTATCATGCCCCCCCCCCTCGTCCTTCTCTTCCTTAAACTAGACATACCCAATTCCGGCAACCATTCCTTATATGCTTTAGCCTCCAATCCCCTAATCATCTTTGTCGCTCTTCTCTGTACTCTTTCTGGAGTCTCAACATCTTTTTTACATCGTGGTGACCAAAACTGGATGCAGTTTTGCTAGACTTTCTTTGTTTTTCCTTGAAGACTTTTCACTTCTCATCCAAAAAGCATCATAACTGAAGAAGCTTCTTGGAGGAGAAGCGAAAAGGTTTTCCAGGAAAAACAAAAAAAAGTCCAGTTGCCCTTTGAAAAAACATCTTGTGCAAGTTGATGAGAGAAGGGAGAAAGAGAGAGCTGTGAAAAAGAGGAGGAAGAGGAGGCGATTCAGCCTTGGCCAGGACAGCCCTAAAGACCTCAAACTGCCGCACTGAACATAAACGAAGGGGAAATTATGAAACATGAGAATGCAGAAAAAATATAGTAATTTCATTTAAGGTTGCTAAAAGATAAAGGCCATGAGGTAAAATTGGCTTTTGCACCTTGCAAACTCCCTCCAAAGGAAAGATGAGTCTTCAGATCAAAAGTTAAAGATCCCCCTGTAAACCAGGATTAGTTTACCCAAGATTTGTGCACCTACATTCCTTGCAGGAATAACTCCAATGGTTGGGTGGATGCAACACATGGCTGAAGACAGATTCCAAAATCTGACCTGGGCAGGTAGGACAATTTGGTGGAAGTTTTTGCCAAAGGATGCCATCAGCCTCTCTTTCAGGAAATTTGGCGGGGGGGGGGAATTGACCCCCAACATGAGGCATTGCTGACCCTGATGAATAGACTTACACTCTCCCTAAACTGTAAAGGAACCACAGGAAGCCATTTTAGTGTTGATCAGACTAACATAAGTGATCTTGAATTGTGGGAATTGGGAAACAGATGCCTTGAGCGTGTGAAGATGGTGAAGACAGAGCAACGAATCTCTGAGAGAAAATTGCTCTGGCCTCTCTGGATATCACAATGCTTTCTTTCAATAAAATTTGCGGAAATTGCCTGGGTTCACTAATGAGAGGAAGTGATAAGGATATTTCGCTAACTTCTCTGTTTATCTCTGTTCCACAGAGAATAGGCGTTTCCTTACTTATCTCACCAAATAAATTACAAATGCTTGCTGAAATATTGTACGTGGTTTCTTCCCAGCCTTATGGGAGGATCCATCTTTGCTCAGAACTGATTAAGTTACTGAGTGTAACTTAGAGAGAATTGGAGTCTGTCTGGGCTGTTGGTTTGAGTCTGTCTGTCAGGCCGGGTCTAACCTAAAGATTGTGTGTAACACTAGGAGGAGTCCATGTTAGTCTCTGGTGGCCCAAAGAACTGTGTCCATCAGTACCTACATAGTATATATACCAGGGGTAGGCAACCTGGGCAAGTTTTAAGACTTGTGGACTTCAACTCCCAGAATTCTTGAGTCAGCATGGCTGGTTCAGGAATTCTGGGTGTTGAAGTCCACAAGTCATAAAAGAGCCAAGATGGCCTATCCCTGGTATATACTATCTACATCAGCGGTTCTCAACCTATGGGTCGCGACCCCATTTGGGGTCGATCGACCATTTCACGGGGGTCGCCAAGCAAGGCTGTCCGCCATTTTTTTCCCCTTTTCCGGCGGGTGCCTTACCTCCCTTGGGCTGGGCCAGCTGGTGGTCGGCCTGCTCCGTCTCTGCCGCTTGCCAGCTACGCCTCGGACGGCGCAGGGGGCGGAACCACGCATGCACGGCGCTCCCGGGCAGGGAAAGTCCTCGACTTACGACCGGTTGGGTAGTCCTTGACTTATGACCGGTTTAGTCCTCGACTTACGACCGGTTTAGTCCTCGACTTACGACCGGTTGGGGGGTCGCGGCATTAAAAAGGTTGAGAACCACTGATCTACATATATTGACCTACTTGACACATACAAGCTATGTGGGGGTCCTTGCAGTGGGTCTCTCATCTGCATCACCACCCACCCCCCAACTGAATGAATGGAAAAGGCGGAGATAGGCCCAGTTCAGGCAGACAAATGGGGAGCTACAGGGACTCTGTCGGCCATCCCTCCCCTATTGCTAAGAAAGGAATCAGCTCTTCTCTCTTGCTAAGAATACCATAGGGAGAATACCAGCATATTTTTTCAGATGGAATGAAATTGAGGCTTTGGGTATCCCTCCATGGGTCAGGTCCCCTTAACTATTGTTTGGGATATTTTGGGGATCTGAATGAAGAATGAATCTTTGTCTTTTCTTCAGTTCTTTTTCCTTCATCCCGCAGGTGCCTGGGAAAACCTCTGACCAAAGGTTTGCTTGCAAATTGCCTCTGGTTGCCAAGCACTGCAAGTGAGCAGCCTCCAGAAACGATGCAGCGGGGAAAACCCTTTGAGCAAAATCCCCCTCAGAGGAACGGGGAGAGACTCTCCACGTGCTCTGAGTGCGGGAAACCCTTTGCTTACCGGTCCCTCCTTTTGATCCACCGGAAGCTGCACACGGGGAATGGATCCCATTTGTGTTCGACATGTGGGAAATCCTTTCCTGAAGTGTGGGCCTTTGCCAAGCATCTCAGGAGCCATCCTGGACTGAGGCCTTACAAATGCGGAGAGTGCGGGAAGCGTTTTGCTAAAGGCTCGGACCTTGGAGCCCATCAGCGGATCCACCAGGGAAAGAGACCTCGGGAATGCCAGAACGGGTGGAAAACACTGGGCTTGTCTCAGAGGTCAGAGCTGCTTCAACATCAGGAAATCCACCCAGGAGAGAAATCTTACAAGTTCGGGCAA
>NW_015403243.1:0-3344 GCF_001527695.2 Protobothrops mucrosquamatus
TAAGAAGAGACTGGACAGCCATTTGTCTGAAATGGTATAGGGTTTCCTGCCTGAGCAGGGGGTTGGACTAGATGACCTCCAAGGTCCCTTCCAACTTTATTATTATTATTATTATTATTATTATTATTATTATTATTATTATTATTATTATTATTATTATTGTTGTTGTTGTTGTTGTTGTTGTTGTTGTTGTTGTTGTATTTAATATTCCTTGGGTTAGATAAAAAGAGTTGGTAGTTTCTGATTTTCACTCTGGCAGTTCTGACGATGTTCCAGAAGAACTAAGGGATGCTAATATTTAACATTACTCTTATTCCCAGTGAGTGTCATTCACAGATTTTATAAGCAACCCACTAACCCCATTATCCAGGTTAATAAGAACAAAATTAGAATAATATTGATTCCAAAGCCAATTCTTGCAGGCCCCCTTTGACAAGATTAGTCTCTTTTGCCAAGCATTTAATTATTAAATGGTCATAGTATTGATTATAGTGTTTGTAGGCTAAAATATTACTTTTAAAAAAATCTTCTTTTGTTTTTAATTTTTCTTAGATGCCTTGAGTTCTTACCAGAAAGATGAGGGTCATAGATTAGTTAAAAATAAATTAGTAAAGAAATAATGGTAATTCTGGATCAAATCCATCCATTGTTTCTATGACGTTTGTGTCTCTTGTGTTGAGAGCCAGCTGTGCTACTTTTGTCGCTCCTGCAACAGTTCTGTCATTACTCAGCCCCTGTTCTAGATCTACCAAGGATAGATCTGCAGTCTGGGAGGAGGAAATGGAAGTGGGAGGTCAATGGGTCAAAATGGCAGCAGCAACCATGCAATTAAAGATGTAAAAAGGGACGGGACTTGATTGCAATGCTTGCATCTGGATTTCTGTCTCTATCCCTGATTCTTAGCCCCAGTTATTTCTAGGGTCCAGGGAATTTTCTGGGAAGGACTCTCCGGCAGGAGACTCACACTGCAATCACTGCCACATTGAAATAGAAAATAATTGTGCCCTTATAAAAAGCTAGCAGAGACATCACCTTGCCAACAAAAGTGCGTATAGTCAAGGCCATGGTTTTCCCAGTTGCAATGTATGGCTGTGAAAGTTGGACCATAAGAAAGGCTGAGCGCCAAAGAATTGAGGCCTTTGAAATATGGTGCTGGAGAAGACTCCTGCGAGTCCCCTGGACTGCAAGGCGATCAAACCGGTCAGTCCTAGAGGAGATCAACCCTGACGGCTCTTTAGAAGGGCAGATCCTGAAGTTGAAACTCAAGTACTTTGGCCACCTAATGAGAAGGAAGGACTCACTGGAGAAGAGTCTAATGCTGGGAAAGATTGAGGGCAATAGAAGAAGGGGACGACAGAGAATGAGGTGGCTGGATGGAGTCACTGAAGCAGTAGGCGTGAGCTTAAGTGGACTCCAAAAGATGGTAGAGGACAGGAAGGCCTGGAGGAACATTGTTCATGGGGTCGCGATGGGTCGGACACGACTTCGCAACTAACAACAACAAAAAAAGCTAATGCAGCACATTGGGCCTTCTGAACTTTAAAACGTTACAACAGCAACAAAAGAATATTCAGGTTTCTGTAGACAGGCATTAAGAATAAATCTGCCTCTGCATAACATTGTTAAAGAGTTCTATTTTTCTAGACGTTAGGAGTAAGAGCTTCTGTAATATTTTAGTAAACTGAGAGTCGACAGTGACATACAATATAGCCGAGGATCAACTTATCATTATTCCTGAAGGATTTATTATTATTTTTACTCTCTCTCGTCTCAGATTTGGACTGAGGACAAATGGCCTGGTGGTCTATCTTTGTAGAAATATTTATCATAACGCTAATGCTCTCTGGGCTGTAGACCGACTGTGTTCTTCTGTGGCTTTGCCAGTGAGTATCAGCTTTAACATATCCACACACACCCTCCCCAAAAGAGAAGCCCCTTGACAATTTGGCAAGGGTGTGTATGAGACACGTAGAATGTATTTGTCCTCTTACTCCAGGGATGTCAAACTGCCGGCCCACGGGCTGGACGCGTCACAAAGAAACCATGCCCACCTCATTGCCGGCAATGGGGAAAAAGTTCTGATACGTCACGCAACATCACATGATGTTGCGAGTTTGACATGTCTGTCTTACCCAATACCCCCCCCCCACACACAAGAAAAAGTCCCTAAAGCAAGGAGTTTCAAACTTTGTAGTTCCATAACCTCCTAAAAATCCCCCATAATTAGAACTCATGATTTTTCTGGAGATACAAAGGGGTCAGGAATCCAACTTTAGTTGATATGTCACAGCAACATAGGCAGGCAAAGTGACCCCACCCCAAAGTTGCTTCTGACCTTCGCAGTTGGTCAGAACTTCAGATGTCTGAAGGGAAGGACAAGTCCTATGAGCATTTTTCCATGGAGAAACTCATCAGCTGATCCTTGAAAGCTAGCTACAAATTTGGGGTGGGGGAAGAAACTCAAGAATGTATTTTAGAGGAGGTATCAAGTTGATGAGAGAGTTGGTATGAAGGGAATTGTTTTCCTTTGTTCTAGAACAGACATGTCAAACTCGTGACGTCACATGACGTTGCGCAACATATCAGAAGAGTTTTGCCATTGCCGGGAATGGGGTGGGCGTGGCTTCAGGGATGATGTGTCCAGCCCACGGGCCGGTAATTTGACACTCCTGTTCTAGAAGGAAAATTCAGTACAGACAGTGAGGAATGAAGAAATGGACCATGCCTTGGCGCTTGCCCCAGTCCTTCTGCCAGAGACCCTCAGATCTGTCCCACTCCTGCCCAGGCTCCCACAGGCACCCTTGACAGGAACGATGTAGAGCTGGCCACGCCCACCCAGTAGGCCGCACCCACCCTGGCCACACCCACCCAACCCCTGAAGGCAACCGCAATGCTGATGCGGCCCTCAATGAAATTGAGTTTGACACCCCTGCCTTAGCCCTTCATACAAGCAGAAAGATCTTCCTTCAAGATGAGAAGACTACGTTTGAGAGCAGGGCACTGGGAATGGGAGATTACTAGTTCATGGTGAATTATTAGTCATATTCCCATTTCTAGATGCCCTCAGGAAAGTGTCAATTCCCAAAAGAAGAAAGGGAACTCAAATGAATAATTGAATTTAGAAAAAAAATGGGAAGAAAGCTCGACTTTCTTCATTTAATGCCCTGGAAGGCCGTTGTTTGAGCTGCTTTTCCAATGAGATTAAGCCGTAGCATCTGTAGCTGATCAGGACCAAAGCTCTCCTTCCATCTCCTTTCCCCTGGCCTACAAAATGTCTCAGATGTTAAAAGCTACAACTCAAAAGGGCTATAAAGACAGATAATACTTTGTGTATCCTACAGAGT
>NW_015403244.1:0-3344 GCF_001527695.2 Protobothrops mucrosquamatus
AACCCAGTCTACCAGAATGCTTGGGGCAGGATTGTCAGTCTCTGAGACAGGCAGTCCCTAAATTTGATGCAGATAGCTAGATAGGTAATAATAATAATAATAATAATAATAATAATAATAATAATAATAATAATAATAATAATAATAATAATAATAATAATAATAATAATAATAATAATAATAATAATAATAATAATAATAATAAAGTTGGAAGGGACCTTGGACGTTATCGAGTCCAATCCCCTGCTCAGGCAGGAACCCTACACCATTTCAGAGAAATGGCTGTCCAGTCTCTTCTTAAAAACTTCCAGTGTTGGAGCTTTCACCGCTTCTGGAGGCAGGTTGTTCCATTGGTTAATTGTTCTAACTGTCAGGAAGTTTCTCCTTAGTTCTAAGTTGCTTCTCTCCTTGATCAGTTTCCACCCGTTGCTCCTTGTCCTGCCTTCAGGCGCTTTGGAAAATAGCTTGACTCCCTCTTCTTTGTGGCAGCCCCTGAGATATTGGAACACTGCTATCATGTCCCCCCTCGTCCTTCTCTTCATTAAACTAGACACACCCAATTCCAGCAGCCTTTCCTTATATGTTTTAGCCTCCAGTCCCCTAATCATCTTTGTTGCTCTTCTCTGTACTCTTTTTAGAGTCTCAGCATCTTTTTTACATCGTGGTGACCAAAATTGGATGCAGTATTCCAAGTGTGGCCTTACTAAGACATTGTGATGGATAGATGATAGATGATGATGATGATGATGATGATGATGATGATGATGATGATGATAATGAAGAAGCTAGATAGCTTCTTCTGCTAGATAGCTAGATAGATGATAGGGGAAAAGAGAGAGAGAGAGAGAGAATGCTTGGGGCAGGATAGTCACTCAGAGAGGTAGTCTCTAAATTTGATAATAGATAGCTAGATATATGATTGATAGATGATAGATGATAGCTAGCTGATGATAGGTAGCTAGCTAGCTAAATGATAGATGATAGATGATAGATAGATAGATGACAGATGATAGATGATAGATAGATAGATAGATAGATAGATAGATAGATAGATAGATAGATAGATAGATAGATAGATAGATAGATAGATTTGCTTCTGTTTTCATATAGAAGATGTTTTTGCAGAAGAGGGGCATCTCAGCATTCTCTCTTACCTTTCTAACCTCTTTAACTTCATCTCCCACTTCAGAAACAACAGATGTTGTGATTTCCCTCATCCAAGAGCTATGCAAATATCATTGCATGGAATCAGTTCAAACAGGCAAATGTGATCCCTATTTTGCTGTCTGTACTCAGTACAGGAGTAAAATCACAAGTTCAACCAGGGCTACTGTATAATGTAAAGCACCTAGGCATGTAATGATGCTGCACTTCCTACTGTGGCATTTTTCTGGTAGGCAACATTAATGGACAGTTACCTCCCCCACACTACAAATGTCTCCTTCCTGCTGTCCAGAACAATAGGAAAATGTGGTTTGGTGTTCCTCCCAAGTAAATACATTAATATCTTTTCTGTGCTCATTTTATTTATCTTTGTTATTGGATAAATAGATTATGTCCATAGTGTGAGACAGAATATATTGTAGAACTGAGGATTTCTGAAAGATTAAAGGCACAAGATCCTTATGACCTCACATAAAGAAGGCCTTGGATGAATTGGATTAGTTGCATCTTTTTTAAGATGGATTCAGGCTGGGGTATAGTACAGAAGCCATGCTTTGTATCACTTGTGGATGAACTATGCAGAGCTAGGAATGGAGGTTATGTGTCCTGGTCCAAAAGGTTCAGTGCTTGGTTCAGTTCAGGGATTCTCTTCCTTCCTCTGTGGCTGGTACAATCAGTGCTTGTGAGTCAGGGAGAGAGGTCCAGCTCTAGGTGTCTATAATTTGGGTACCTAAATATTTGTATTTCTCACTGCTCCTTTCTAATATCTATATGAAACACTGGTAAAGTATCTGATGGAATAGGGTGCAATATCATCACTATATTGATGACCTGGTTATTCTTCACCATCTGCCAGTGCTGATCTAGTGCCTGGAAGCTTTGAGGTCTGAATGGCATATGTTCAACCCCGGAAAGATGCAGTGTCTTAATGCTTTTGCACAACTACCACCCCCCACCCCTATCTAGTGACATGTTATCTTGAATTTTCAGTAGAGTAACACTTTCCCAGACAGAACTGGTGCCCAACAGAATTGGAGGCTATATACCCACATGCCCAGGACAATGCTGGGAACCAAGTTAAAAGCAAGAATACAGTGAGAACTCCTGATTGTAGAATGACAGATTTATCCCATGCCATGTGATTGTTTATGCCATGTAGGGATGGCTTACAGGACAGGACCTGAAGTTTCATGATAACCAAGAATAATGTCAATATAGCCTACCAGGTGTTAACCAGTGCACCGTGTAGGTTTATTTTTATTGTTTTTTGCTTGTTTGCAAAAAAAAGGTGTCAGGTTACAATCTCTCATCACCGAATCAAAATGTATTTTCTTCAAAATGTATTCACTATGATAATAGTGAACTGGCTTTGCTTCCATAAATATACTCTTAAAATTATCATGACTGTTACCTTTAACTGGGTGAAACAGTGCATTAAAGGGCAAAACCTTTTCAACCAAGGTACCTCAAATGGGCTAACTTACAGAATGCTGAGACCCATTATTCCCATGGGAATTTTTTTTTAGCAAATTTCTTGCTATTTCAACGTCACTAAATTGCTGATGTTCAGCACCACTGCTGCACTGCTGTGGTCATGTGATCCTCATTTATACAGCATATATATCTTGTAAATACATAGACTGTAACATTCCCTGATACTTTTTCATAAGTCATTGGGGAAGCCTGAAAAGCTTACAAGGGGAAAGTTAATGAGGATCACAAGACCACAGCTGATGATGGGAGTGCAGCAGCAAGTTTGGATTTGCAACATCTTTCCTGGGAAACATACAGGGAGAAAGTCAATGAAGAACCTTGCAGGGAAGTAGCTCAGGTAAGTCTCCCATACCTGGGCAATCTTTGCCAGTCCCTCAACCCTCATGAATCTATCTCAAGAAATAACCCAACAGGTGACAGGCTATCTAGTAAATATTTAAAAAGCAAGTCTGCTATTGGGGGATAGTAAACACTGGTGTGTGAAGGCTTTAAGTAACTCACAAATCTCTGCTTGTCTTTTTGGCACTAGACTTAGCTTCAACTTTTGGTTGGTCACACTAAGATACAGTAAATGGCAGTCCAGGTCAGCCTTCCATTTTCTGAATGTAGGCTAAAAGCTGATCATTATGCAGTCTTGCGTCAAACCTGTCTGCACCGATTTCCATTTGTCAGCACTGAGTGAATTG
>NW_015403245.1:0-3343 GCF_001527695.2 Protobothrops mucrosquamatus
AGTTGCGCTCAGCAGCAGATAAGGTCCTAGAGTAGTAAGCCACAGGGACCTGAGTCCCATCAGCCATCAAATGGCTAAGAACAGCGCCCACACCGTAGGGTGAGGCATCACAAGCCAGACACACTGGCAACTGCTCATTAAAATGAGCCAACACCGCATTGGATGTAAGCAAGGCTTTAACCTCATTGAAACTGGCCTCGTGGACTTTGGTCCAGTGCCAACACGCATTCTTGTCAAGAAGTCTGTGCAAAGGTTCAGCAATAGCAGCTTTGTGAGGTAGAAAAGCATGATAGAAATTCAATAAACCCAAAAAGGCTTGCAATTCGCCCTTAGACTTGGGGCTTGGAGCCTTCTGAATAGCTTTGAGCTTAGCATCAGACGGGTGGATACCCTGCGCATCTATCCTGAAACCCAGGAACTCAGTGGAATGCACACCAATCTTACATTTGTCCTGTTTGAGTTTAAGGCCTGCTCTCCGGAAACGAAGCAAAACAGCCTGTAAACGCTCAGCCAGCACCTGTGGAGAGTCTCCTGCGATGAGAACATCATCAAAATAAGGACACACACCAGGAATACCCCTCAGGGTTTTTTCCATTACACTCTGAAAAATGCCAGGGGCGACATTCACCCCAAACTGTAACCTCTTCACCCGGAAAGCCCCACGATGGGTGACAATAGTCTGGGCCTCAGCTGCAGCATCATCAACAGGCAGCTGTTGATATGCCTGGGCCAGATCAAGCTTAGCAAAAAAATTTCCCTCTTTGAGAGAAGCCAGAATGTGGCTCACTACAGGCACAGGATAAGCATGTTGCTGTAGGGCCTTGTTTAGAGTGCACTTGTAGTCAGCACAAATCCGGATGTCCCCATTTGCCTTTAAAGGCGTTACAATGGGGGTTTCCCACGGGCTGGAATCTACAGGCTCTAGAATACCTTGCTGGAGCAGCTTGTCCAGTTCAGCGTCAATCTTACTCTTAAGAGCAAATGGAACTCTCCTAGGTTTAACCCTGATGGGCTGTACCGTTGGATCTAGTTTTAGGGACACTGGAGGTCCTGTGTAGGACCCTAGTTCAGAACTGAAACATCTGCAAACTCCTTGCAAGGGTCTGTGTTTGCAATTTATTTAGCCCTGTTACTTGAATTCCCAAGGCCTCAAACCAATCGAGTCCGATGAGACTCGTTCGCTCACCCCCCACAACCAACACGTCTAGGGGGCCTGCAAAATTCTTGTACTGTACCTTAAGGGTGGCCTCCCCCTTAACGCACACTTGAAAATTTTGGAAATCCGTAAGGATTACATTAGAGGGCCTTAGCGAAACTCTCTGACCACTGCTGCTGCATACTTTGTGAAATGTGTTGAGGGAAATTATGGATAGGGCAGACCCCGTGTCAAGTTCCATCGACAATGGAACACCCTGCAATTTCACTTTAAGTGTTAGTTTCTTTTTAAGGGGTTTGTGTGTGCCTATTCTTAAAATGTTCCGGTGTGTTGCACAGAACCCCACCCTGTTTTGGCTGGGCCCCCTGGTACCTTTCAGATTCAATTCTTCCTTCGGTTGTACCTTCTGTCGACCCAGGCAGACTGCAGCGATGTGGCCCTTTTTTCCGCACGCACGGCAAATGGCGGAACAGAACCGACATTCCGCTCGCTTGTGGCGTCCACCGCATCCGAGGCAACGAAGCTCAGCTGGGCCCTTGTCCGGACGATCTTTGGACCTCCTCCCAACTGCTTGGTAAAGCTTGTTCACCTCATCTTCAGGATCTTCGTCCGAATCCTCGCGCACGTCTTCCTTGTGAATAGTGGCAGTCTCTGGAACGTTTCGCTTAGGCCGCATGTTCTTGACTGCCCCACCTGCAGCTTCTTCAGCCGAAACCTCTCGCAGAGCATCTTGGAAGGAGACATCTTCCCTGGCGAACAGCCTCTGCTGTAATTCTGTGTTCCTCAGTCCGCACACAAAACGATCGCGCAGTCTTTCCTCTAAGTCCTTGAAGTCGCACGGTTTAGCTGCTCTTCTCAAGGCCGCAACGTATTCTTTTGCTGATTCGCCAACTTGCTGATCTCTCTGTTGAAATGTGTGCCTCCAGACCATGACAGATTGCTTGGGCTGGAAGTGTTCCTTTAAAGTTTTCTTCAGATCGGAGTATGATACCGTTTCCAGCGAGTCCGGGGCGATTAAGCTCTCGGCGATCTCAAAGGCGTCTTGCCCACAAACGCACAACAATGTGGCAGCCTTTAAGCCTTCCTCCCGAATCTGGTTTATGCGGAAATACGTCTCGACTCTTGCAACATAAGATTCCCACCGCTCGGGGTGAGAGACGTCGAATTCCGCTAAACGCCCAACTTTCGCCATGATCAAGGATCAGGCCTTCTTCTTCAGCCGCACGCACCCTCCAGCGATTTTGTACTGGCAGGATAACGCTGACTTCCACGCCGTTTTCTCTTCCGGACTTCTTTGGGTGAGTCTTCAAGCTTCCCTAGCTGTATAGACTGGATCCCACCTTCGTCGCCAGTGTTAAGTCCGGAGAATAATGGCGCTTGAGACGAAGCATTTCTAACAAGTCTTTATTCTCTGCTTCCATTTTACGAACAACCCGAGCAGAGGCACGCAGGCCTCTATTTATACCTTCAGATCCCCGGGCAAATTCAACCAATCACAATACTGTCTTTTCCCGCCTTGCGCATGCGCGCAAGGCCGGCGCCACTCAGTCTGGTCCCGGGCAGCTTCTGCAAATGCCCGGGACTCTTGCAACATCCCGAGCCTGCCTTTTGCAGGCTCAGGACACAACAGTCTTCATCAAAGATTTCGATGAGGGGATAGATGGGAACTCATCAAATTTGCAGATGACCCCAAGCTGGCAGGAATAGCTAACACTCCAGAAGACAGGCTTAGGATACAGAAGGATCTGGACAGACTTGAACATTGGGCGCTATCTAACAAAATGAAATTCAATGGTGAAAAAAGTAAGGTTCTACATTTAGGCAAGAAAAACCAAGTGCACAGGTATAGTATAGGGGGTACCTTGCTCAATAGTAGTAACTGTGAGAGGGATCTCGGAGTCCTAGCGGACAATCATTTAAATATGAACCAGCTGCTAAAAAAGCCAACACAGTGCTAGGCTGTGTTAACAGAATCAAGATCACGTGAAGCTCCATGGCATCGGACCTGGATATCTTCGAGACCGCCTCCTGCCGCAGATTACCTCCCATCGGCCTGTACGCTCCCACAGAGTGGGTCTCCTCAGGGTGCCGTCGGCCAGACAGTGCCGGCTGGCAACCCCAAGGGGGAGGGCCTTCTCTGTGGGAGCTCCCACCCTCTGGAATGAACTACCCCCAGAGATCAGGGTG
>NW_015403246.1:0-3342 GCF_001527695.2 Protobothrops mucrosquamatus
CCCCCCCCCCCCCCGATAATCTGTTGGATAGCAGTATTCTCAGTTTCTATATATTTTTAAATTCACTTACTCGGGACGCAGGGTGGAAAAGAGAAAGGGACCAGTCTTTGAAATGAGAATCTTAAATCTGTATGAGAAGTGATAGATTATTTCATTTTTCCAATGCCATACAAATAAAGTGTTCAAAATCCAAGGAATTTGTGGCTTGTGTATTTATTGCAGAATTCCAGTCTGTGTCTTCCAAATCTTTTGGATAGCAAAGGAAACACACACACCCCTGCAAACTATAGAAATGAACCAACTCAGGTCAGAGTATTCAGAAGACACTTTACAGGATTTCACTTGGCCAATGTTGTATGATGATGGAAGGAGTAAGACATTTTAAAGTCCCAACATACAACTGGTTCCACGTTCATTTCCCAGGCACTGAATTCACATTAAAGGGACTTATTCTATTTTTTTCTTTCCCAGCTTTTCGCAATCTTGTTTTTTGTTTAGGATTTCAACTATATCCATTGATCCTGGTACATGGGCTGATAAACCTATTACAGTAGCTATTTCATAATGCCTCACTAAAGCCATGTTATTTAAGGAAAATAACTTCAAGAACTGCCTCTTTTTCCTTTCAGTTGAGTACATGAAATTATGTTGGCCTTTAAAAAGAAGTTTAAACGAAACCGTAGAATAATTTTTCACTTTATTCAGTAGAGAGCTATAGAATGCTGCTTCTGATCCAGCAAGGGAGAGACTGTACTTGCCTCTGAAAAATATAATTTCAGAGACAAGTCTAGTCTTTGTATTTTAAATTCAGGAGGCACCAGATTCTTCAGCAAATACTGTGATTAGTCCTGTTCCTACTCCCTCAGTGCTACTCTTTCTTTGTATATATCTAATGTACATATTTAAATAAGATGTGGTTATTTTTTTTTTCTCAAGGAGCAGGATACGTACATTTGCTGAGGAAAAAAAGATGCTTTTTTTTTTTGCTATCCTGGTCTCCATACCCAAATATACACCACAAGAACCACCTTAGGGTAATCATTCCTCTCCCCCCCCCAATGGAATTGAACACATTGCTATAACTTCAACCCAAGAAAATGTAGCATCAGCAGTCTGCAAACCAAGTAGGAGTCAGTTTTGTCCCGTGGTTAAGGCACCAGACTAAAAAGCAGGAGACTGGGAGTTCAAGTCCTACCTTACCCATTGTGAAAGCCAGATGAGTGACCTGGGCCAGTCACTCTGTCTCAGGCCAATTCATCTCACAGGATTATCATTGTGGGGAAAATAGAAGGAGAAAAGTATGTTACATATGTTGGATAGGGAGCCCTGGTGGCACAGTGGTTAGAACGCAGTATTGCAGGCAAAACTTTGCCCACAGTCTGGAGTTCAACCCTGACGAGGCTCAAGGTTGACTTAGCCTTCCATCCTTCCGAGGTCAGTAAAATGAGGAGCCAGATTGCAGGGGTCAATATGCTGACATTGTAAACCACCCAGGAGGAGTGTTGTAAAACACTATGAGGCGATATGTAAGTCTAAGTCAGTGTTTCTCAACCTTGACAATTTTAAGGCATGTGGACTTCAACTCCCAGAATTCCACAGCCAGCAATGCTGGCTGTGGAATTCTGGGAGTTGAAGTCCACATGCCTTAAAATTGTCAAGGTTGAGAAACACTGGTCTAAGTGCTATTGCTATTGCTATGGATATGTTCACCATTTTGAGTTATTTGTAAAAATAATGAAGGTGGAATACTAAATAAATAAAAAATAGTTGCACATTTCCTTTCCCAGGCCAGTTCAATTGATCTGACCCTTGCTGTTTTAAAAATCAAGACAAGATTTATACGGAGGCTTTAGAAAGCAGAAGATGGGAGAAACAAGCTATCCTTCATCCACAAAGCTCTTAGGAATTTCTTCTATAAATGGAAGGTTTCCACTGCTTTGGGGAACTTCCAGCTCTGCAGAACCTTGCATTTTGCACTCCAGAGGCTAGGAATAGCAGTTTTGTGTATAGTAGTCTAAATATTTTTAAGAACCACCAAGGATCTTTTTAGTGCAGGATGAAATAAAACCAGATTGGCCCCGATTGCAAGGCCAATGGGAAAAGTTAATCTCTGAACGAATACAGGTAGTCCTTGACTTACAACAGTTCATTTAGTGACCTTTCAAAGTTACAAAAGTGACTTATGACCATTTTTCACACTTACAGCCATTGCACATCTCCATGGTCACTTGCTCAAAATTTGGATGCTCGACAACTGGCTCATATTTACGAGAGTCACGCAATCACCTTTTGTGACCTTCTGACAAGCCAAGTCAATGAAAAGGCCAGATTCACTTAACAACTGTGTCACTTAACAACTTAACAACTGCAGTGATTCACTGAACAGCTTTGGCAAGAAAGATTGTAAAATGGGTCCAAGTTCACTTAATCAATGTCTTATATTTAGCCACAGAAATAACAACAACAACAACAACAACAACAACAACAACAACAACAATAATAATAATAATAATAATAATAATAATAATAATAATAATAATAATAATAATAATAATAATAATAAAGTTGGAAGGGACCTTGGAGGTCATCTGGTCCAACGCCCTGCTCAGGCAGGAAATCCTATACCATTTCAGACAAATGGCCATCCAGTCTCTTCTTAAAAACTTCCAGTGTTGGAGCATTCACCGCTTCTGGAGGCAGGTTGTTCCACTGATTAATTGTTCTAACTGTCAGGAAGTTTCTCCTTAGTTCTAGGTTGCTTCTCTCTTTGGTTAGTTTCCATCCGTTGCTTCTTGTCCTGCCTTCAGGCCCTTTGGAAAATAGCTTGACTCCCTCTTCTTTGTGGCAGCCCCTGAGATATTGGAACACAGCTATCATGTCCCCCTTCGTCCTTCTCTTCATTAAACTAGATATACTGAATTCCATCAACCATTCCTTATATGTTTTAGCCTCCAGTCCCCTAATCATCTTTGTTGCTCTTCTCTGTACTCTTTCTAGAGTCTCAACATCTTTTTTACATCGTGGTGACCAAAACTGGATGCAGTATTCCAAGTGTGGCCTTAACAAGGCATTGTAAAGTGGTATTAATACTTCACGTGATCTTGATTCTATCCCTCTGTTAATGCAGCCTAGCACTGTGTTGCCCTTTTTGGCAGCTGCAGCACACTGCTGGCTCATATTTAGGTGATTGTCCACTAGGACTCCGAGATCCCTCTCACAGTTACTACTATTGATGGGGGCTCCGTCGGGGGCTCCGTCGGGACTACTGATAGAAGGCATTACATTTGCTTACTCCTCCTTTATCTAACATGCAGTTAGATAGTTTCTCTACCGGTGAAAATG
>NW_015403247.1:0-3341 GCF_001527695.2 Protobothrops mucrosquamatus
ATAGGGCAGTGATGGCGAACCTTTTAGAGACCGAGTGCCCAAAAACCACCACCCCGCTCCGCCTCCCACCCTGCCTGCTCCGCCCCCACCCGCCCCCTGCCCCGCCCACCCGCAGGGATATGCACCGCCTCCATGGCCCACAGCAGATCACCAAGGCAGCCCTGCAGCACCATGGCAGCCACGCCCTCTGCCCACACCCTGCAGCATCATCTGCACACTATGGGGCGCGAGGGTGGAGTCGTGTCCCTGCTGCCCGGCTATTTCCTTGGCTCTGCTGCTCCGTGTGGGCTGCACCCAGAGGCGATTCTCCTCCAGGGAGGTTGCTGGTGAGGAGGGAGGCCATGGGGGGAGGCGGGGCTGGGGTGATGGCATGCGTGCCCACAGAGAGGGCTCCGAGTGCCGCCTCTGGCATCCGTGCCATAGGTTCGCTACCACTGATATAGGGTTTCCTACCTGAGCAGGGAGTTGGACTAGAACAGGGGTGCTCAACCTTGGCAACTTTAAGACTTGTGGACTTCAACTCCCAGAATTCCTCAGCCAGCAAAGTCCACAAGTCTTAAAGTTGCCAAGGTTGAGCACCCCTGGACTAGAAGACCTGTAAGGTCCCTTCCAACCCTATTATTATTGTTGTTGTTATTATCTGCTGTTGCACAGCCCTCCGAATCTCTTATTTCATTAAGTCATTTGCAGGTGTTTGGCTTGAACTGCTGCTTGCAAAGCATTTGGCCCACAAGTATCTGAGTACATACATTCAAATTAGGCCCAATGACGCAGATTTCAGCATCCCTCCTAGTGAAGGAAAAGATATTGGATGCGCCGTGCAGGATAACATGTAAAATGGATGGATTGATGGGTGAGAAATAAAAATGTGGAGTAGGATCTATCTGTCTTGTTTGTCGCATCTAATAATGTCCCAAAAGATTCCTTGTAGAGCTCCACTTTCCTTAAAAATTAGGAGCTTCTCCTTCTGGGGAGCTGCCTAATTCTACAAGTCCCACAATATATTGTTTCTGTTGCCTGCCACAATGGTAGAAATTGCTCTTAAACACACGAGTAAAAACTGCTGAGCAGTTTGTGATTATTTCCTTCTTCTCTTCCCAACCCTGCAGCAACAGCTCTACATCGGCTCAGCGGTCGGAGTTTCCCAGCTTCCTCTTCACCGCTGCGATGTGTATGGGAAAGCCTGCGCTGAGTGCTGCCTGGCCAGGGACCCCTACTGCGCTTGGGATGGGGCTTCCTGCTCCCGCTACTTTCCCACGGCCAAGAGGCAAGTCTGAGTTGCTGGGCCTACTGACACGCCCCTCCAGTCCCATAGTCAGCCTTCTTTGTGCTGCTTGGATGTTGCTGGGACTGTCTTGGGGACACAAATGTAACAATCGGTTTCCAGAAATGACCAAACCCTTCCGTTCATCCTCTGCTTGCTTTAGTTCCAAGATCTGGCCTTCCAGAAGCACCGTTGCCTAACATATCAGCAAGATGGGCAACGTTGGTTTGAAAGAAACACACAACTCAGTTTCGTAGATCCATGGAGGCGAGGCAAAGTCTTCCAGACTGGACCCTCCACACCCACACTTGCCATGTGATGCGCCAATTTTGAAATTTCACTTCGGACCTATTTTTTTTCCCCCAAAGGTCCTTGTACCCTTCTTAACTAGCTCTTGGGCATCTCATTTTTTGCCTTTCAGGTTGAGCAAGTTTGTTGTTAGGGGACTGGAGGCTAAAACATATAAGGAACGGTTGCTGGAATTGGGTATGTCTAGTTTAGTGAAGAGAAGGATGAGGGGGGACATGATAGCAATCTTCCAGTACCTCAGGGGCTGCCCCAAAGAAGAGGGAGTCAAGCTATTCTCCAAAGTACCCAAAGGCAAGACAAGAAGAAACGGGTGGAAACTAATCAAGGAGAGAAGCAACCTAGAACTAAGGAGAAACTTCCTGACAGTTAGAACAATTAACCAGTGGAACAACCTGCCTCCAGAAGCGGTGAATGCTCCAACACTGGAAGTTTTTAAGAAAAGACTGGACAGCCATCTGTCCAAAATGGTATAGGGTTTCCTGCCTGAGCAGGGGGTTGGACTAGATGACCTCCAAGGTCCCTTCCAACTTTATTACTATAGTCATAAGTGTGAAAAATGTTCATAAGTCATTTTTTTTAGTGCCGTTGTAACTTTGAACGACCACTAAATGAGCTATTGTAAATTGAGGACTTCCTGCACTTTGCAGTCTAGCCTGCAGCCTTGGTTGTGTCCCGTCTACTAACCATGTCCCAGTCTGCTTAACTGGGTCCAGGAAAGATGGATGCTGAGACTGGGAAGGTTTAATCTTGTGCATAATTTGATAGCTGCCCTTATTAGAGAATATCTTCATTGTCTTTGTGACTTAGAGACAGTTGTAATTTATAAATTCATCACATTTCTTTTGTATTACTTCTGGTGGAAGCTTAGAGTGTTTTTATAAGATCGTGAAAGTTTCATAGTCCCTGCCCCAATTATTATTATTATTATTATTATCATTATTTTTATTATTATTATTATTATTATTATTATTATTATTATCATCATTATTATTATTATTATTATTATTATTATTATTATTATTATTATTATTATTATTATTATTTACTGAAGCAATTAAAAAGCAGCAAAGGGGAAAGCAGGAAGGCCTTCTGACTTTGCTTGTGCTGGCTCACCACATCACTCCTTCACAGATCTCCTTCACAGATCCTCTCCTTTAGCCTCTGTTAAGCTTTGCCTGTTCCTTGTGAGGGAAAAAAACAAAGCGCTATTTAAAAGAGATGGCCTTCCATCACAAAAATATCACCATCGCATTATTTAGGCATGCAGCCCAGGGGCTTTGCAGATGGACTGCCAGATGATTCTGGCTTGTACATCCAAGGAGAGGTCTTCCTAGGCTAACCACGGAAAAATTCATCTCCCTCAAATCTGCATTATTCCGTAGGAAAATCCCAAGTCCTGGCTCACGTTAATGTGGCACTAGCTCAAGCCATGACTCATACAGTGTATTACTTATCAGACCCTTTCAGATTAAGCCTTTCATTATTTCATGATTGTTATATAATTATTTCCATAATGGGGGGGAGGGGGGGGCTTTGTCTGGACCTGTCATGAGAAGTGGGATTTATGCCCCTTTTGCTCCTTTGTCAGACAAAAGCCTTCCGAAGAAACTTACACCAAGACAAAAAGAAGAGAAAAAAGTTATTTAAAAAACCCACACACAACTTAAAACGAGAACCTATCTTTAAAAGACAGGAGTAAGCAGAGGCATAAAACGCCACATATTGGTTAATCAGTTTGATCCTTTGGGCTAATTTAAGGAATGGCATG
>NW_015403248.1:0-3100 GCF_001527695.2 Protobothrops mucrosquamatus
TCTCCCAGCGGCTTCACATAAATATTGAACAAAAGGGGAGAGAGGACCGACCCCTGTGGGACCCCGCAAGTTAGGGGCCTTGGGGTCGACCTCTGTCCCCCTGCCAATACAGACTGCGTACGGTCGGTGAGGAAGGAGGAGAACCACCGCATAACGGTGCCCCCCACTCCCAACCCACCCAACCGTCGCAGCATGATACTGTGGTCCACGGTATCAAAAGCCGCCGAGAGGTCCAAAAGAACAAGGACAGAGGAATAACCCCTGTCCTGGGCCCTCCAGAGATCATTTACCAACGTGACCAATGCCGTTTCCGTGCTGTATCCTGGCCTGAAGCCCGACTGGAGCGGGTCCAGATAGACTGTTTCCTCCAGGTGTCGAGGGAACTGCTGCGCAACCACACTCTCAACAACCTTCGCCACAAAGCGAAGGTTGGAGACCGGGCGATAGTTGGCCAATACATCTGGGTCCAGGGAGGGCTGGACCCAGGCAGTACAGGCAGTACAGTTTTGGGCAGGACAGTTTTGGGCAGGACAGTTTCCAGGCAGTACAGTTTTGGGATTTCTGGTCTCCCGTTCAAATACTAGAGAATCAGTTTGGTGAAGAGGTTACAGACACCAGAGTAGAAAACGGGACTATGATTTTTAGTTCTGCCTTAGGCATAAAAGCCAGCTGGGTAAATTTGGGCCAGTCCTTCTCTTGGCCCTAGGAAAATGGAAAACCATTTCTGGAAAAATATTGCCAAGAAAAATGCCAGGTCTTCTCCAGTCAGCCACCAGAAGTCAAGGCTGATTCAAAAGCACAAAGCAAATATACCAAATCTAAGGACTACCCAGGTGTAACCACATTGCCTTTCTGAGTTCAAGCCAAATTGTGATAGAAATTTGTCAGACTGCTGACTGTCGCCTAATTTTTTTTTAAAGTTGCCTTGGCAGACTCTAGTCTCACCAAATTTGCTAGCTCTTAATATACACCCTCTTTGGGCAAGTTCAGGTTCTTTTTAATAAATCCCTGCTGGTTATCTTCTATAATATTTTTGTAGTAAATAAGTTAGGTAAGGATGAACAATGATGCAGTCTGAAAGTTCTTACAGATCTATACTGCTGCATGCTAATGTATCACAGATGTTGAAAGAACATGGGTATATTTTATAGAATTAGACGGTGAGATTTGCTTCTTCCCCCTTGGAAAAAAGTAATTGCCTCAATTGTTTTGTTGGCTGGGGGATTAAGGGAAAAGTGGGTGATACCATTACAGAAAAGGGGGTGATACCATTCGTCAAGTTAGAGCACGGGTGTCAAACTTGCCACCTCACGTGACGTGTCGCGACGTATCGTGACTCTTTTTGCATTGCGAGCAATGGGGTGGGCGCGGCTTTGGTATGATGAAACCGGCCCGCAGGCTGGCAGTTTGACACCCCTGAGTTAGAGCATAAGGTGACTTTCTTGCCCCTTAAACTCTCAGGCAAGCCAGCCACTTGTTATATGAAGGTAAAGGTGAGAAACATAGAAACTCAGGCCTCTAATTACAATCCACACTGGTCTTCAATTTTTACTCCTAATTGACCTTCCAAAATGAAAAATGTAAAAGTAATGATGGGTTTTAATAATAACATAAGATTAAACTACAAGGCATTCTAAAGAACAGGCATATCCATAATATCTGTATGTTTTCAATTATAACTCCAATATTCTGACTTTCGGCCAAGTTGACCTTTAGCCATTGTAAACTAGTAGATCTCTAGGACCTAGGATACCATGCCCATGTACTCCAGTCTAAATGGTCTTACAAAACTGTATTCCTTAATTATGGGAAATAGGCATATTTTCTTAAATATCAGAAAATATCTATGTGCATCTATTAAGATATCTGCCGCCCATTACAGTAGCATAGGCTTTCCTGTGTAAAATTTCCCTTCGATGCTATGAAATAGGGAATCAAAACAATTAGCTTTTTGCCTTAATAGTAACAAATTAATGGATGTGTATTTTTTTCTTGGGAATTCCATTTGTGTATGTTAAAATGTAAGAAAAAGCCAATCAAGGCAACAATGAATAAAACAATGCTGCCAAACAAAGCTTGTCCCATCATTTGTATTTTATAGAAAAATGGAGATAACTTTTAAAAGAGACTATTAAACAATTCTGTGCTTATCAGATCTTCCATTTCTGTTGTTTTGATCAGAAAGTTATGTCCTGCATCTTTTGAAATTGCAGGTATGTTTTTTTTAAAAAACATTATTTTTCTGGTGTTGTCATGCCTTATAACATTTAAGTAAAATATACTTTAATTCAAATGACAAGCTAAAAAGTGGGTTCTGGCACGCAGACTGACATCTGGCATCTTTCTCATGCTGCCAGGGTTGCAGGAATGTAGAAGAGATATTGTACAATATAAATCACGAGGACCACACAGTTTTCTGGTGTGATTTGGAAAACATCGTAGATTTAAAAAATATAATGTGATTTAAAAACAGATTCATTGAATATTATGTTTTTCTCAATGTAGCAGTAATTAAAGAGTGAACATACAAAGAATTATATAATTAAGTGGGGAGGAGTTTTAAACATGTAAACAAATCCTTGGCATTCTAAGGTATTAACATTATTTTAATTATATCATAGTATTCATCCTTGCAGAAAAATCTAATTTATTCATTGGACGGCATCTTCAATACAACCGATTTGACTTTGAACTAATAACTCAAGGAGATCTTGAAAGAGAATGTTATGAAGAGCAATGCAATTTTGAGGAAGCAAGGGAAATTTTTGGAGATTCAAGAAAGACAGTAATTATTTAACTTACGAATGCTATTGAACATTTGACATGTGCATGACTTTCAATTGATAACAAGGCAACAGCATACTCTGCATAGGAGCAGCTGTTAACATTTCTTATATCCCGTAATAATGAAGCCTTCTACGTTAGCCCTTCTTTTTCTTCAGTTGTTTGAACTGTCGTGCAGGGATGGAAATTCACTTCTGGCAATAAGATTCAATAATTGTCACGATCCAACTATTTCAATTTAAATGTTTCTAAAATAACTCAGAATAATTTATTTAAAATATAAAATCATCTCTCTCCCATCTTTCTCTTTCCCAGT
>NW_015403248.1:9261-12602 GCF_001527695.2 Protobothrops mucrosquamatus
TAAATGATAATATGTTCCATGTACTTTTTTACATTTCCAACATGTTGGCGAATTGTTCTGGAACATCTTGGCAAGCTTTGCTGGTGGAAGATGCCATCTGTAAAACATCTTCAACTGGTTTTCCTTGAATGCCGCTGACATAGTCAATTTTATGTTTATTTCCCATATTTTTTCCCATTTCTCCAATTCTATATTATATATGAAATTTTTTGCTCATCTAATCATTGTGTCTTTGACAACCTCGTCTTCCATTTTATATCTCAGTAGGTATTTGTATAAATTGCTAATTAATTTTATTTCTGTTCCATGTATAATTTTATCCAATTCTTGCGGCTCTTTTTGTATTTCATATAATTTTTTGTCCTCTGTATATTTAGATTGAATTTGTGTAAATGGCCACCACTCAACCTCTCTGCCTATATTTTGTTCCAATTCTTGTTTTGTTTTCGGATTTCCCTGTTCGTTTACTAATTATCTTATTTATATCCAGTAGGTTTGGGTGTTTCAGAGCTTCTGTTGGGGATAACCACATTGGAATTCTTATACAATGTTTTTGTTTTATTTTTTCCCAAGTCTGTAGCAATGCATTCCTAACTATGTGTCTTTGAAAGTATACTGCTCACAAAAATAAAGGGAACGGAAACCCCTTCAGTTCCATGGTAAAATGTTTCCTTTATTTTTGTGAGCAGTATATCTGTGTATTTTATATTTTTCATCCCATAGGAATGCATGTCACCCTGCTTGCAAGTCATGTCCTTCTATTGTTAAAACTCTAGTATTTTTCAAATCCATCCCATCTTTTAGCCAAGTTAGGCTCAATGCTTGGTAGTATATTTCCCACTCTGGTAACGCCAATCCCCCTTTATCTTTCATATCTTGCAAGAGTTTTAATTTAATCCTGGGTTTTTTCCTTTGCCATATAAATTTAGTGACCAATTTATTTAATTCTTGAAATAATGTTTTCCCTAATTTTATTGGAATAACTTGGAACAGAAATAATATTTTGGCAATATATTCATTTTGACCGTAGCGGTCCTCCCTAAAAATGAAATTTACAGATTTTCCCAATTTTCTAAATCTTTTTTTATCTGGTGTAATATTTTATCATAATTGTCCTCCTTAATCGAGGAACACTTCGCTGTAAGACAGATCCCTAAATATTTTATTTTCTTAGTTATACTTATCTTTGTTTTATCTTCCAGTTCACTTTCCTATGCCTTTGTAAGATTTTTGGATATTAATTTGGATTTATTCTTATTAATCTTAAGCCCGGCTACCTCACCAAATTCTTCTATTTTTTGGATCAATTTAGAACCGGTTTCTAATGGATCTTCTAAAATGAATACCAAATCATCAGCGAAGGCTTGGACCTTATATTCTTCCTTCTTAATTTTTAAACCCTTTATTTCTTGGTCCTCTCTGATTTTTGTCAAGAGTATTTCTAATGATAAAATAAATAGAAAAGGGAAAAGTGGGCATCCTTGTCTTACTCTTTTGGTTATATCAATTTTTTCTGTCATTTCATCATTTATAATTACCCTAGCTGTTTGTTTAGTATATATTTTCTCAACCATCTTTCCAAATTTTATCCCAAAATCCATATAGTGCAATTGTGTTATAATAAACTTCCAATTCAGATTATCAAATGCCTTCTGGGCATCAAGAAAAACCAGTGTAGTTTGTCTTTCAGGATGGACTTCATAAAATTCTAAAGTGTTCATTATTATCCTCATATTATTTTTTATCTGTCGTCCTGGTAGAAATCCATTTTGATCTGGGTGGATGTAGTTATTCAAAAATTTTTAATCCTTTCTGCTATTATTGTTGTAAATGTCTTATAATCTGTATTCAGTAAAGAAATCGGCCTATAATTTTGAATTTGTTGCAGGTCTGAGTCTTCCTTAGGGATGAGGGTGATGATTGCTTCAGTCCAAGTTGTCGGTATCTTTGCCTCCTCCAGCACCTCATTATAAATCTCCAACATTATCCATTGTAATGACTCTTGTGTATTTTTATAAAACTCAACCGGAATTCCATCTGGGCCTGGTGATTTATTGTTTTGTTTTTTCAATGTTGTTTCTAGTTCTACTGCAGTTATTGGTCTATTCAACATTTCCTTTTGTTCTTCGGTAATTTTGCTCATTTTTGCTGCCTCTATATATTGTTTAACTTTATCATCTGCTATATCTTCCTGATGGTATAGCTTTGAAAATAAATTTTGTATTATATTCTTTTTTTCTTCCCGTCTATATTGTACTGTTCCACTTTCGTCTTGTAGCTGATGTATTGTTCTTTTGCCTTTTTCTTTTTTTAATTTATAGGCCAACCATAGACCAGTTTTATTTGCATTTTCAAAGTAATTTTGTTTCGCCCTCCTAATTTTCTGTGCCATTTCTTTTTGTGTTGTCAGGTTAATCTTGTGTTTTATAATATTCCATTTTTCTTTTATCTTTTTGTTTTGTGGGTCCTTCTGTAGATCACCTTCTATATTTTTTTAATTCTTCTTGTAATTTTCCTTGTTGAAGTCTCCTATCTTTGTTTTTCTTAGAGTTGTATGCAGTTGTCAATCCCCGAATGTAAAATTTGTAGTATCCCACAAATTTTGTGTTGATGTCTCTTCCTTTTTATTTACCTGAAAAAATGTCAACTCCTTTTCTAGCATCTGTATATATTGTTTATCTTTACACAGTCTTTGATTCATTGACCATCTTTTTCTCTGTTTCTGGCCTTTCCATTTTATTATTATTGGGTTGTGATCCGCCCAATCATTAAGTCCTATTTCAATTTCCTCTATCCCGTTTTGTACTTCTGTTGTTGCTCAGGCCATATCGATCCTAGACCAAGATTGATGCGGATATGAATAGAACGTATATTGTTTGTCTGACCTGTGTGTGTCTCTCCATATATCCTGAAGGTTGAGTTCTGTTACCATGTCAAAGAACGATTTTGGTAATATATTTTTCTTCTTTTTCCTACTCTTATCTTTCTTAACATCAACTATTGCATTTAAATCTCCAATCATACAAATACTTTCGTAATCCAGATCCACTAGTTTCTTATGTACCTTTTTAAAAATTTCATGTTGATTATTATTTGGTGCATATACTGCCGTTAATAAGATTTGTTTTTGCTCTAATTCTATTTATGTAATTCAGTAAGAACTCTTCAATTCTCCAGGGTTTCATTTTGGATTATTTTCAGCCCTAGCTAGATGTGGCATTGCAACAGGTCTTGAATCTGTGACTTTTTTCTTACGCATTGCATAAAATCTCTCTGAGTCATAATTCCTTCCAGAAATTTCCTAACAGATTAAATAAATTGAAATTATGTGATAGTTTCAT
>NW_015403249.1:0-3340 GCF_001527695.2 Protobothrops mucrosquamatus
CAGTCAATAGATACAAAGCTGGAACAGTGGACTGGACTCAAGGAGAACTAAAGTTCCTGGAACACCGCAACCAGGAAGGTTTAGATCCATCTGCCTCCCTGCATAAAGCACTAGTTCGTCTCTCCATTGAAGTGGTACATATCTACTTGCATACAACATGCTTTCGAATTGTTAGATAGACAGAAGCTGGGATGAGTGACAGCAGCCCACCCTGCGGTGCAGTGTCTGGGCTTGAACCACCAAAGCTGAAACTATCTCCAGCGTCATTCAGCCATTGAGGCACTGCATGCAGCAGAACTTCAAAACAGAGCAGGATGTGTAATTGCATTTGCAATGGCAGGAGGGTATGAAGGATGATATCATGTTAATCATACAAGTTGCTTGAATGTGTCTTAATATTTGAACAATACTGCTTATCAAGTGTCTGGCAATTTTAGAAAGCCAATTTTGATCTATAATACGTGTAAAAAAAAAAGCTTATGGTCCACATTGCATCCTGTGACCATTCTTAGCTAAGTTTTCTCTCCTTTTTAATTTCAGTGGTATATTGAAACAGTTTTATTGAGATTACAATACATTCCCATATTTATGTGCTTTGGGGTATATCTACATTGTTCAGTTACAGTGCTTTAATATAATATTCTGTTTTATGGGAGTTATTGACATATCTGACCAAGTGCTCTTAACATCTCCATTGAATACAATTTTTTACTTGCTTGCTAGCAGTCAAGACTGACGTGAAGGTACACACACAACCCGATCAGCTTGCTTTTTTGCCACGATTAGTGATGTTAATTACAGAAGGTATAGTGTTGCCCTCTCTACTAACAGTTCAGCTACTTTAAATACTTTTGGAAGCATGAAAAGAAAAGCAGCATACCATAACCATAATTGCCAATGAATACATTCATGTTGCTAGAACTGATGAAAAGATCTACTACGCATAGGAAGGACAGGTTGGATATCAGGGGCACATCTTTCCGGCTCTGCTTCCTGAGATGGCATCTCAAGAAGTAAACTGTCACCCCATCTATAGCAGAGCCGTTTTTTAAAAGCAGCAAAAATATATTCATGTTATACAATTATATTAACCACAATAAATCACATGAACATAATTTTAAAAGATAATACATTTTATACAATTGGTATACATCATGTTATAGAATCTTCATGCAGAGATGCACGGTGTGACAGGCAATATATAATATAAATATTTATCATTTTGATTTCTATGGCTTCCCACTCCTACAAAACTTTGGACACCTTACAAGGGTTAAAATGAGCAGTATGAACTATTTGGATCAACAATAGAGATGGCGCTGCCAGAGGATAAAACCAGCCAATTCATAACAAACTATTCAAACACTGTAGTGGGTTCATATGAGCTCCTGGCTCAGAGCCCATGGAAAAAGCCTTGCAAGATGACAAAATTGGGGCTGTGTGGATCTCAGGAGTAATGCATTTTAAAATCTAATAATGACTAATAATAATATTAATCCTATGTTCAATCACCCAAAACATTCTTAATAACTGCATCTCATCAGCTAAAAATGTGTTGCAGGCCCATGATTAAGGAGAACAAACAAGCAAAAGATTCTATTAAAGATACAGCATCTTGAAAGAGAAGGAAAAGTAAGGCAGGATGAGAATGGTAGTTCAGGATTTGTACCTAGGTTTTCATGCTTTCTTGCAGCACTGGCCTATAAAGAGACATGCATTTCCCCTTATCTCTAAACCATGGAGACTGTTAGTGATGGATTTTTGTTTACATTCTTTGCATTCCTGCATTTCTGTTGAGATAAATCTCCCAATTTAGGATGGAATTTTCCAGCCACAAACTAAACCCTGACACAAACCCATTGCCCAAATCCTTGGGAGTGCTGAAACTAGTAAAATACATTTGACAAGGAAAGTATAGACAGATGCACAATTATATGTTAATATGGTTTTCTATCCTGTTTGCTCAGTTGTACAGCATTTGTTTGGGTCCTATTCTCTTTCCTTGTTTGCTTAGTTTATTTACAGATTAATTATTGCTAGCTTTGGCTTGCAAAGGCCATCTCATGTAATTTAGTGCAACTACTTTTATTTCTCTGGTTTTTTAAAAATAAAATCCTTTATTTTCACTTAGCCTTCGGGTATCTATTAGCCATATACTCAAAACCTATTGAGCTTGCTTACACTGGCTAAAATGGAAAAGCACATCTATGTATTTAAAAACAAGACTTGGGAAACTTGAAGTTGTGTTTTGCCTCATCCAGATTCTAGGTGTTGGAGGGATCTCCTCAGTCAAGAAGTGGTGACAATACAATTATTTGCCCAAATGAATGCTTCCAAATGAAGGACAGATACACCAAGAGCTTCCATAACTCAACTAAAGGGGTGTAAGGGACAGAATGCCAAGAAGGGGTTTGCTTTATGGGTGTTTGAGACAGATACCCATGCAAACACACACCCATGTGAACAAGTCCATGGGGAAGAATGCTGTCAAACTTTTGATAGCAACCTATATAATAAAACAAGATTATGAACAGTATGATAGCTGAAATAATTATCTTATGCCTTTATCTTTGTTCAGTTTGGGGATCTTTCCTCAGTCAAATAGGTTTTAAAAGGTTCTAGTCTTCTAAATATTGCAATATTTTGATCTTGCTAAACTGTCTCATGACTTAGGCAATTTGCATACAAAAATAAAGTAATTGCAAATAATAGTTACACAAGCAACTCAGATGAGCCTACCACTCTGGAAGACATTCAGAAGAAGATGTTTTTTTCTTGCTTTGTAAATTGCAACCAAGAACCACCACCCCCTCACTTGAAGGGGCAAGATGTTTTATAACATGGGAGCTGCCAAGAAAAAGGCATGTCTCCATAGTCCATCCACCTCACCTCAAAGGAGGCAATTTGGAGAAAGGCCTTTGTGGAGAATGTACAGGGGAGGCTGATTCTGGTAGGGGAGAGATGGTCCTGCATGTACCAGATGTTGTGCCACTTTGGTTTTAAGTATTAAAATCCACACCTTGAGTTGGTCCCAGTAGCCTTGCAAGAACCAGTGCAGTGATCTCAGTGTTGGTGTCCTACTACTGAATTCATCCTTGTCAGCAGGAAGTCTGCTGCATTTTATTTTATTATTTATTTATTTATTTATTTATTTTATTTGTTTGGATTTTTATCCCGCCCTTCTCCTTACGGACTCAGGGCGGCTGACAGCCTGGTAAAACAAATACAGAGATAAAAATACCCACTTTAAAACCTAATTAAAATGAAATATTTGATGTGGCCTGTGTCAATTTAAAATTATTCTTAAAACCCCACTAAAAATTCCCCCTAGGCCAGTCCT
>NW_015403250.1:0-3340 GCF_001527695.2 Protobothrops mucrosquamatus
GTACTTTTCAAACTCAAGTCAATATGAGAGAACTTGAGAACACGTGCTCTGTGGATGGCTATTATTTCTTGATAATCGCCTGCCATTTTTGTTATTTCCTCTTTTCCTTTGGATCAGGAGATGCTTCTTTAGTTCCTCCCCTTTACTTGACCATTGTGGCCTTTCCTTTTTATGAATGTATTTATGCCTATACTATCTCGTACTCTTTTCCATTAAGATTTGGCTGCTTTTATCTCCTGAGAGGGAAAGGATCAATCTCCCCTTCCTTTTGTGGTGGCTTCCCTGTGCTTCTTGCAGTGAAAAAACCACCATCCTGGTAGTTCAGAAGGAGAGCTTGAAGTGAACACTGAGATGTTTTTGAGGGTAAAATGCACCCACTGAAAACATTGTGACTCTCATTAAAGGCAATTTGGATACTTCATTTTTTTCTCGTCAAATTCCCAGTCAGGTTTATCTTTTAGTGATAAATGTTTTAAGATAATTTTGAATATATAGAAAAGAAAAGCTGAACTAGGGAGAATCTCTGTTGGCAGATTTGCCCAATAAACCATTTTTGCAAAATGATTCAGAATGATATCCAACTTCAGTGAATGATATATTCTCCATAATAAGTACATGGAGACTACGGTGGACTAGAATAGAATAGAATAGAATAATAGAGTTGGAAGGGAGCTTGGAGGTCTTCTAATCCAACCCCCTGCTCAGGCAGGAAACCCTACACCATTTCAGACAAATGGTTGTCGCATCTCCTCTTAAAAACTTCCAGTGTTGGAGCATTCACAAGTTCTACAGGCAAGTTGTTCCACTGATTAAATTTCTCCTTATTTCTAGGTTTCTTCTCTCCTTCATTAGTTTGCATCCATTGCTTCTTGTCTGCCTTCAGGTGCTTTGGAGAATAGCTTGACTCCCTCTTCTTTGTGGCAACTCCAGATTTTGGAACACTGATATCATGTAACCCTTAGTCCTTCTTTTAATTAAACAGATATACCCAGTTCCAGCAACTGTTCTTTATATGTTTTAGCCTCCGGTCCCCTAATCATCTTTATTGCTCTTCTCTGCTAAAAGAATGACGTGGCACAAACTGAGAATGGAACCAACTAGAATTAGTAACAGTTCTGAATATAATGACAAGAACTTCCATAACCAAAAACTGCCCACTGACAGACCGTTTCTTAAACTGCTTTTTAGAACAATATTCTGTGACATGATTGATAAAAACTGACAGATCACAATTTGATATTTTTAGGGAATAAATTGAGAAACACAGGGGAGTTAGGACAACAAACTGTGGAGATATGCATAAAGTGTAAAGCAGTGGTTCCCAACCCTTTCTATATCTCACACCCCTAGAACACTTCTGATATATTCTCGGACTCTTTACAAAAGTTCGAAATAACGGCAACAAATTATGCAGATACACTATAATTTTGAAAACCCAAGTTTTCGCACCCCCTGGAATATTGTCTCGCACCCTTGGTTGGGAACCCCTGGTGTAAAGATATGTCAATCTGTTGCTTTCCCTCACTATTGTGATAGTACATGGTATATTAAACCCTAGATATTCCATTTTGTTTAGCACCACGGATTATGTAGATCATATAGTGTAAATATACAATCCGTATCTAGTGTTATGGCCCTGTACCAGGTTCACATAATCTAGATGCTTGACTGTATTGGGGTAGATTTAAGTGACAGGAAATCATAAAGTATAAATACTGATTTTATGGCATATGTTGATAATATCCGGAAGGATACACACGTGTATAAAGTAAGAGAAAGCTCAGTTAAATAGCTCTATCTTTATTAACAAAAACTTGCAATTCTGAAAGCATTTTTCTGATCCTCTCCTTGTACTCGCTGGAAAACTATGGATTTTATGGAATTTCCCCTCCCGTCCACCCCCATGTGGGAGTTAAGATACCTTTTGCATTACGGCTGTCCAGTCCATGACAAAGTATGTGGGAATAATGTCCCAGAAAGTTATTCCCACAGACTATTACACCATCCCAAGAGGATGCCATTCTCTCACCTGCCGCCCCTTCCCGAGTTCCTGGGTGGATGTCGGGCCGAGCAGGAAGCCCTCGGCTAGGGCCACCGCTTGGGCGCAGCTCTCCGCCCCGCACTCCCGCAGCCAGCCCGCCTGCTCCGGGGGCAGCAGGGCCAGCAGCTGCTCCAGCACCACCCGGTCCACCATCTCGGCTTTGCCGCTCCGCTCGGGCCGCAGCCACCCGCGGCACAGCCGGTGCAGGCGGCTGCAGAGCGCCCGGGGATCCTCGTCCTCCCGGGGGCGGCAGCTGCGGAAGCGCCGGCGCTCGGCCTCGGAGCTGTGGGGCCCCTCGGGGAGGCCGCTCGAGTCGTCGTCGCTCCCCGCCTGAATGGCGGCGGGGGCTGCTGCTGCTGCTGCTCCCGCCCGGGGAGACACCGGTGCCTCCATCCGGCCTCTCGCTTCGGCGAAGTCCAAATGGGAGAGGCTCCCTCTGAGGCCGCCCTCCCTTACCCGCTCCTCCCTCCGCCCCTTTCCCGAGAAGGGGCGGAGCTCCGCTTCCTCAGAGCTTCTGAGGCGGAGAAGAGCAGCTGCAGGTCGCTCCCGCCAAAACTTCGCGCGCTCCGCTCTCCTCCCAGACGCTGAGCTAGAGAGGGCTGCTTCCTAGACGGGCAAAACCTGTCAGCCCCTTGGTGTACTGCTCTTGGCTAGAGCGCCACGCCGAAGGCAACTTACCAGCTTTCCTGTCCTCAGAAGCTCCCCAGGGCTGGCTAAAGCCCTCTGCGCATGCTCTGTTCCATGCTGACGCTTAAGAGGGCAGCCAAGGTTTGAGCAGGCAAAACGCTCGGTAGGGGAGTGGATGCGGGGCTGTGCAGATTTAGGGGGGGGCAATACGGAGGGCACGATGGAGGCAGAGCGCAGCTGAAAGGAGCCAAACGCCCTTGGGTGAATCCTGGTTGGATTGCTGCTTCTGGGCACCGGGATTTCTTTCTCCCGGAATCCTCTTGAAAATGTGGATGTGGACAGATGGAAGTGGGGGGAGGAGACTTGAGGAAGGACACCGCAAATGTGAGGAAAGGAAAGAGCTGGAGAGCAGGCATCCGTCCATGGAATTGATATATTACTAAATCAATAGGAAAGCAATAAATTCTTTGGGCATTTCTTCGGGCCAGTTTATTGGACCGTTCTGTTGTCTGTATTCTAGTGAGAACACTCAAGGAATCCCCCTTTTTCTATAGACTACAATCTATTCCAGTGATGGCGAACCTTTTAAAGACAGAGTGCCCAAAAACTACCCCTGCCCCGCTTGCCCACAGGACCACTCACTGCCTCCTGGGCCCGCTGCAGATTGCCCAG
>NW_015403251.1:0-3339 GCF_001527695.2 Protobothrops mucrosquamatus
TCCTGCTTCTTTCTCGGACTGATCTCCTGCGCAGTGGAGTGAGTGGATGTTCCCGGAGGGGGGGGAGCAGATGGCCAGGGGGCTGGGAGGGCTAAATGGGGAAGGGGCTCTTACATGGTTTCCTGCCTGAGCAGGGGGTTGGACTAGATGACCTCCAAGGTCCCTTCCAACTTTTATATTATTATTATTATTATTATTATTATTATTATTATTACTACTACTACTACTACTACTACTATTACTACTACTACTACTACTACTATTATTATTATTATTATTATTATTATTATTATTATTATTAACACACCTGAATGCAGTCTAAAGGGGTCTGTGGCTCGTGACCCACCTCAGCATCCTCCCTCAACCCCAGTGTGTTGGGATTAATTTCCCAGAATTCTGAGCTAGCACCGAGTGGGGGATTCTGGGAAACGCTGGAAGGTTGCCGACAGCTGCCCGGGGCATGTTCGACACGCTTGAAGCATGAATCACCCTCCAAACAGGTCACCGAAAACTGGTTGTCTGGACAACACATTTTTTCCCTTTTTTCCTTGTAGGTTTCAGTTCCGTTCGGATGTTGGAAGGAAATAGAAGGAGGCACGAAGATTCTAGTCCTCTGCGTTGCCCTCTGGCACGCCAGCCGCAAGCGTGCAAGAGGGAGGAGACGTGGAGCCTGGGTGTGCAAGAATCTATCTGTCTCCACAGAGAGAGCCGGCTTTGTTTATGCAAACAGGCATGTGTGTCTATTTTTAAAAATGTGTTGTTGTTGTTTTTAATCAAAAGTGATTTTCATTTTGGAAAAGTCAACCGGATATTAAACTGGCCTGGGTAGTTCTTTTAATTTTTTTTTTAGTTCTTTTCTCTTGTTTTGTAACTTGGTAAGTTGTCTAGAGTCACCTCGTAAGGAAGGTGGGCAGCATAAAAGTTTAATAAACAAAATAATAAAATAAAATACAGGTACTCCTTGACTTACAAAGTTCGTTTAGTGACTGTTCAGAGTTATCTATCTATCTATCTATCTATCTATCTATCTATCTATCTATCTATCTATCTATCTATCTATCTATCTATCTATCTATCTATCATCTACCTTCTATCTCTCCTTCTCTCTCTCTCTCTCTCTCTCTCTTCTATCTTCTATCTATCTATCTATCTATCTACCTACCTACCTATCTATCTATCACCTATCTATATCTATATCTATCTATCTATCTATCTATCTATCACCTATCTATATCTATATCTATCTATATCTATCTGCCTACATCTATCTATCTATCTATCCATCCATCCATCCATCCATATCTATCTATCTATCTATCTATCTATCTATCTATCTATCTATCTATCTATCTATCTATCATCTACCTACCTACCTACCTACCTACCTACCTATCTATCTCTATCTATCATCTATCTATATCTATCTGCCTACATCCATCCATCCATCCATCCATCCATCCATCCATCCATCCATCCATCCATCCATATCTGTCTGTCTGTCTGTCTGTCTATCTATCTATCTATCTATCTATCTATCTATCTATCTATCTATCTATCTATCATCTATCTATCTATCTATCTACCTATCTACCTACCTACCTACCTACCTACCTATCTATCTATCTATCTATCTGTCTAAAATAAAAGTAAAATAAAATAAAATTTAAAAAGTTGCAATGCTAACACCAAGAAAAGAGTCGTGTCTGAAATCTTCAGCCAAATGCATAGTATAGAATAGAATAGAATAGAATAGAATAGAATAGAATAGAATAGAATAGAATAGAATGGACTAGAGTAGAGTAGAGTAGAGTAGACTAGACTAGACTAGACTAGACTAGACTAGAATATACAGAATGGAATAAGGAATAGAATAGAATAGAATAGAATAGAATAGAATAGAATAGAATAGAATAGAATAGAAATACAAAATAGGATAGGATAGGATAGGAAATAGAATAGAATAGGAAATAGAATAGAATAGAATAGAATAGAATATGGGATGGAATAGAAATAAGGAACAGAATAGAATAGAAATAAGGAATAGAATAGAATAGAATAGAATAGAATAGAATAGAATAGAATAGAATAGAATAGAATAGAATAGAATAGAATATGGGATGGAATAGAAATAAGGAACAGAATAGAATAGAATAGAAATAAGGAATAGAATAGAATAGAATAGAATAGAAAAATGAATAGAATAGAATAGAATATATGGAATGGAATGGAATGGAATATAATATAGAATAGAATGGAATGGAATGGAATGGAATAGAATAGAATAGAATAGAATAGAATAGAATAGAATAGAAAATATGGGATGGGATGGGATGGGATAGAAAAGAGAAGAGAAGATAGAAGGGACCTTGGAGGTCTTCTAGTCCAGCCCCCTGCTCAGGCAGAAGAAGCCCCACATCCTGAAACCCTGCAGAGGGGCAAGTCTCTCCCCCCCCCGTCTCCTTCCCCCTCCTTCCCCCTTCTGAACCAGCTTTCTCTTTCCCGACGTTCTCGCTCCTCCTCCGTGTCGTGTCGGGGTCTCCCCGGCGCCCACCAAGCCTCCTCCCGCATCCTCTCCGCCGAGTTCCTGCAGACCCCAGACCCCGCGCAGCGCCATCCCGGCGTATACCCCTCTAGGTTCCTCCCGCATCTCATGAGGTCCTCTCAGGAAGACAAAAAACACGGACACACACAAAAAAACACGCACACCCACAAAAACACACGCACACCGAGGCAGGTCCAGGGCCACGAGAGAGAGAGAGAGACCCCCGTGGTTGGGGGAGAGCAACCTGCGGCAACCAGCGGGACTTCCCACCTGCGTGGCGCCTTACCTGCCCGTCCCCGCCCACGCGCGCGCCACGCAGGTGGGAAGTCCCGCCGGGCCCAGGCAGGAGCAGCAGCAGCTGCCCCGGCCCAACCCCGCCCCCGCCTCCTCCCACCTGGCGGCCAGGTGAGCCGCGGGGGAGGCGTGGGAAGAGCCAGCGGAGCCGCCCGCCTCCCTTGGCTGCCCGTCCAGGAAGGAGGGAAAGAAGGAAGGAAGGAAAGAAAGAGAGAGAGAGAGAAGAAAAGAAAGCAGGGTCGGTTGCCACAACAGACGGGGCGAACCTCTCCGCGGATCGCTGCGCGCAGGTGAGCGGGGTGTCTGTGTGTGTGTGTGTGTGTGTGTGTGTGTGTGTGTGTGTGTGCAGAGAATCGGGAGGTGGAGGGGGTGCAGAGAGGTCCCCCAAAAGTTCCGAAGAGGTTCCTTTCCCACAGACCAGGTCTGTGCCCCTCCTTCCTTCCTTCGTTCCTTCCTTCCTTCCTTCCTACCTCCCTCCTTTCTTTATTTACTTTTTCCTCCCT
>NW_015403252.1:0-3339 GCF_001527695.2 Protobothrops mucrosquamatus
AACTACCCCCCGAGATCCGGACGATTCCGGATCTCTTAACCTTCCGCCGCGCCCTCAAGACATGGCTTTTTCAACAAGCGGGCCTGACCTAAGGTGAGTTTTAAATAGGGACAATTTTTAAACAATTTTAAAGAGCCACAGCTACTAATATTTGGATTTTAATTGGTTTTTAGCAGGGGAAAAATTTTTTTTTTTTTTTGTACAATGTTTTAATATGCTGTGAGCCGCCCTGAGTCCCATGGGGAGAAGGGCGGCATATAAATTTAAATATAAATAAATAAATAAATAAATAAATATGTAGGTTGCTTCTCTCCTTGATCAGTTTCCACCCATTGCTTCTCGTCCTGCCTTCAGGCGCCTTGGAGAACCGCTTGACTCCCTCTTCTTTGGGGCAGCCCCTGAGATATTGGAACACTGCTATCATGTCCTCCCTCGTCCTTCTCTTCATTAAACTAGACATCCCCAATTCCAGCAACCGTTCCTTGTATGCTTTAGCCTCCAGTCCCCTAATCATCTTTGTTGCTCTTCTCTGTACTCTTTCTAGAGTCTCAGCATCTTTTTTACATCGTGGTGACCAAAACTGGATGCAGTATTTCAAATGTGGCCTTGTAAAGTGGTATTAATCCTTCACGTGATCTTGATTCTATCCCTCTGTTAATGCAGCCCAGCACTGTGTTGGTTTTTTTGGCAGCTGCAGCACACTGCTGGCTGAATGAGTGAATGAGTTGAATGAGTGCTTAACCCTGAATTATAGTTGGTTTTGTATTTCTGATCAAACATTAGTTCTTATAAAAAGGTCTTTTTCCCCCCATTTTAGGGAATTTTTATCCTTCCTTCCTTCCTTCCTTCCTTCCTTCCTCCCTCCCTCCCTCCCTCCCTCCCTCCTCCCTCCCTTCCTTCCTTCCTTCCTTCCTTCATTTCATCCCCTTTGTTCTGAGTAGCAATTCATTGCCAAAATATGATTCCACCCAAACCGAAATCCATTCACAGTTGCAAATAAATATAGATCAAATCTGTCCTGTTTCACATTTTGGAAGAAAAACGTCTGCAACTACTCCAAAGGTGCTTTTTTCTGTTTTCATTCAGGCTCTTCATCAGGAACAAAACTTTTCCCAATTTTGAAGGATGTGTAATAAAGCCATAAAAATCTAAACAAGTCCTGTGGTCACTCAAAGACCAACGATCGGGAAATAGCGTTCATAACAATACTAACAGGTAACTCGAGTGCTTAAACTGTGCCACCTCCCACCTGGATCTTAAAGTGACACAGTCCTCCCTCCTTCCCCCCCCCAGACTTTACCATGAATATTTCAGGCTGGTTCCACCCTTTTTCCTCCTCCAAAGGTAGTAAGGACAACACCCCGGAAGAGTGGCTGTTCCATCACACAGAGTTTGACAAGAAAGACAAATGAAGCATTTGTACCCTAAAGCCTATTGGTCATGCAAATGGTTTGGGCATTGTAAAAAATAATTCCTGTGGTGATTAATGCCACTCTGTGGGCTTGGCCCCAATTAGTTTTCAGAAAACGTAGAAAGGGAAAGGAAGAGAGGCATAGAATTAGCTAAACTTTGGATTCCGCAGTGATTTAGTTTCTGGTTTCCAAGAAATAATAGCATGTAAAAGAAGGATGGTGACCACTTTTAACTGCATCTGAAGGTTGCAAGGATGCACACTATCATGCTATCATGTTGACTAGGGGCGATATGATAGCAGGGTTCCCATAACTGAGGGGCTGCCATACAGAAGAGGGGTTCAACCCAGGGGAGGGATTCAAATACCTGAAAAACTGGTTCTTGTCAGATGGTCACAGAAGTGGATCACGTGACCCCAGGGGGACACTGCGACTGTCATAAATGGGAGTCAGTTGCCAAGCGTCTGAATTTTGATCACGTGACGATGGGGATGCTGCTGTGGTCGTAAGTGTGAAAAATGGACATAAGGCACTTTTTTTCCAGTGCTGTTGTAACTTGAAACAGTCATTAAATGAATTGTTGTAAGCCAGGGACTCCAAGAAAAACCCCACATCTCTATCCTAGCTGGATATTATTTTCCCTTTTGGAGATGACAGTGACCACAAAGTCTATTTTTTCCTTAATTTATTTTCATGGTCCTTATGACATTTTAACCCGCATCCTGAAGTTAGAACAATTAGTCAGTGGAACCAATTGCCTCTAGAAGCTGTGAATGCTCCAACACTAGACATTTTAAAGAAGGGATTGGACAACCCTTTCTCTGAAATGGTAGAGGATCTCCTGCCTGAACAGGGGGTTGGACTAGATGACCTCTAAGGTCCCTTCCAACTCTGTTATTCTATTCTATTCTATTCTATTCTGTTTTGTTCTGTTCTATTCTCTCTTCTTTTCTGTATTCTCCTATTCTATTCTATTCTATTCTATTCTATTCTATTCTATTCTATTCTATTCTATTCTATTCTATTCTATTCTATTCTATTCTATTCTATTCTATTCTATTCTTAGGTTTTCTGTTTACGAACATGCAATCCTTTCAGAATAGATTTGTCTTTTGAGCGCAGGAGATGAAACGAAAGCAAAGAAAATGCTAGGATTTTTATTGATTTTTTTTGACAGAAAAATCACATCAAGTTACATTTTAAAGAACATTCAATGGTTGCCTTGGGGTTGGGTTTTAAAACTGACAGATCACAAGGCGCTTATTGTTGCACAATTTGTCATTCCAAGTGCCATCGCTGGACATTTCCACACATTTTTCAATTCCTGGACCGGAAGGTTCATTCTCGTACCAGTTGGTAAAATCCAAAGGATCCCCATTCTGGAAATGGAATGTCCCTGGCACATCACTTTCAATAATACCCAGATAGGCAGAACTGTTATAAAATTGCACAATCTTCTGAATAGCTTTGTTCTCCTTCAGATTTCTTGGTGCAGCAATGGCGCCCTGGGCTTCTTGGCAAGTGAATTCTGCTGTCTCAAAGACATATGCCTTTCCAGTAGAGGCAAACAGCTTATCTCCAGCAATGACGATCTTTCCTTCCAAGGTCAAAGCTGTCAAGAAATTTGGAAGCCTTGCTTAGATCCTTCAAAACATATAAGGAACGGTTGCTGGAATTGGGAATGTCCAGTTTAATGAAAAGGAAGACCAGGGGGGACATGATAGCAGAGTTCCAGGATCTGAGGGGTGGCCACAAAGTAGAGGGAGTCAAGCTATTCTCCAAAACACCTGAAGGCAGGACAAGAAGCAATGGATGGAAACTAATCCAAGGAGTGAATCAAGCTAGAACTAAGGAGAAATTGCCTGATCGTTAGAGCAATTAATCAGGGGATTAATTGTTGCAGCCATCGAAATGTGGCCGCCATTTT
>NW_015403253.1:0-3339 GCF_001527695.2 Protobothrops mucrosquamatus
CCTTCATGGCCAAGAGTTCTTTTTTTTTTTTTTTTGGAGGGGGGGCTTTCACCATTTTCCTTTCTGGCTGGGAAGGGGAAAAGCCTCCAAGAGGGGCCACCCAGGACCCCCGCCCCACATCACGGGGGGTCATTTAGTGCAAGCGGCTGGCCTCCCCCTTCGAAGACTGGGACCCCCCCCCACCCTGCCTTAAAACTGTTCACATTGTCTTCAGGGTTTTTTTTTTTCCTTCTTTTCTTTTTTCTCTTTCCCCTCTTTCCTTCTTCTCCGAAAGTCAAAAGCCACCGAGAAAATCCAAGCCCGCCTCTTCCCACCCCCCCCAGCTTGCCCCCAAAAAGAAAGACATACATAAAATTGTGCTTGATACAAAAATATATTCGAACTGTGCAACGCGATGCTCTCTGCGGATCCTGTTCTGAGCCGTTCAAGTATTTGCTTTCGTCCTGCGACTTTTACCGGGGGGGGGGGGGAGGAGGGAACCAGGATGGATGGATGGATGGATGAGACCCCCTGGCTGGTTGCAAAAGAAGCTAAGCGCAGGTGGATTTGGCTAGGGAAAGGGAAAGGAAACCAGGAGGAGATCCCAGCATTGTCGGCTGGGCCGGGCCGTTTTTGTTTTTTTTTAAATTAATCCCTTATTGCTGCCAGGAAAATAAATCGAAAAGTCCTTGAAATCCCCAAGAGGAGACGGGCTGCCTCCTCCTTCACCTCCCTGAAGCTCAATGCCAAGCAAAGCAGCCATATTTGGAGGCTGTGTTGCCTACCACAACCGCAACCTTTTCAAAACGGAAGTCTTGCCACAAGCGGATTAGGTCTTCCCGTCGTCGTTTGGGAGAATGACCGAAGGGATTTTTTTTTGGGGGGGGGGGGGAAATCCCGCTATTCCCTTAGGGTGCACAATCTCCAACGCAAAGCCAGCGATTCTTCCTTCCTCGCCTAAAGTTAGACTCAAATGCAATGGGGAAAAAAGTCCACACGAGCTACAGTCATCTCCTTGGCCAAATGGCATGCATTTCGCTATAAGTAGCTCCCCCATTCCCGGGAAAAAGAGCCAAGAAGCCTATGGTTCCCTCCCATACATCACCCCCACCCCCATAATGCACTCAACTCTCCATTTTGCCCTGAGCAACTAAGCAGGGGCGCTTCAGATTGAGGAGCCAAACAACTGCATTGCTTTCAAATCGCTTTATCCCAACCTTTCTCAATCTTGGCGGTCACTTTAAGATGTATAGACTTCAACTCCCAGAATTCTGTGCCGGCTGGGGAATTCTGGGAGTTGAAGTCCGCAGGTCTTACAGTGGCCAAGCTTAAAGTGCTCCAGGCAGAAAACCTAGACATCTCAAACTGCCTTAAACTCAGGGTGCCTCTTGCTCAGAGCTTCCTCGCAAACGGGAAGGAGCCAACCCTTTTCTTCGCAAGATTAGAAAGCCGGACGACGGAGTTGGAAGAGAGGAATGGCGGAAAGGAAAGAGATCCCAACTTTTTATGCCCGTTAGTGTGGGGAACGCAGCTCCCCATTTATTACAGCCTGCTCGGGTGAGTTTCTCCGGGATGCTCAACAATGCAGACTTCCGGCCAAGGATTCCACCCGGAGATCCGAGCCAAGGACCTGCTCCAAGCTGAACCGAATCAAACCAGGATAACGATCACCACTAACTTCTCCCAAGCCCAGACGGCTGGTTCTTTGTTGCTGAACAGGGCGGCGGTGGGGGTGGACATGGCCTCGTTCCTTATTCTTGGAGGGAAGGAACCCCGCTACTCCTGTCTGTACTGATCTGGGAACAAGGAGGTCTTCCCACCGGGCCACGCCTTCAGGGATCCTAAATACGAGCAGACTAAAAAAAAATCAAATTTTCTCAGGCAACGGTAGCAGTTCAGTAGGTAAATGGTTTGATCACGTGTGTGTGTTTTGTTTCTTTTGTAATTAATAAGAACATGCAAGCAGCTTTAGGATTACAGATCCTTCCAGAGAGCGGTCTGGTTCATAAGGGCCCCCCGTAGGCCGCCTCTGGCCTCGCCGCAGGCGTCTCCGGCCGGCTGGGGGACCCCGGTCCTTCTTCGAAGGGCTGGGAGGTGCTTTGGGTGTCGGAAGCCATGGCTTCTGGCCCGGCAGACTCCTGGATGACCGAGCTGGCCCCTTCGCCCTCCTCGCTCGGCTCAAACAAGGGGCCGGTCCCGTTGCTCTGGTCAACCGTGACGGTGTTAGTTCTGAGGGCCACGATCGTCCCGGAATCGCCTCTCCTTTCTGCATAGATCCGTTGTTCAAACATCTGAGCGGAGGAAGGCTGGAATTCGGGATCCAGGAGGACGTTGGTGGTGGTGGAGCCCATGACGGAACGGTACATCTCCATCCCCTCGGGCAGCATGGACTTAATCTTGGGAAGCCACCGCTTGCGCACCCGGCGGGCGTTGGTGCACATGTCGGCCGCGATGACGTTCATCTCACTCTCCTTGAAACTGGGGGCAAAATTCTGACAATACACTGCAAAGACAGGGGGGGTGGGGGGTTAGCCGAGAGCGGGAAGAGGCTGCCAGGGCAACTCACAGGGTGGGCTGGGCAAGTAGGTCCACGGGGGCTTCTCCTCAGGAAGTGAGGATCAAGAAATGAAAAGGCTTTGAGGAGATTTGTGGCTGTCTAGACAGGACATGGTGGGGATTCTGTTCTGGAAAGTCTGTCTGTCTGTTCTTTCTTTCTTTCTTTCTTTCTTTCTTTCTTTCTTTCTTTCTTTCTTTCTTCTTTCTTCCTTCCTTCCTTCCTTCCTTCCTTCCTTCCTTCCTCTTTCTTTCTTTCTTTCTTTCTTTCTTTCTCTCCACCCATCCAAAATTCCCCCCTCCCCCATCCCAATGGAAGGAGAATTGGGCAACAGCTGACTATGTTGTTGACTGCTCCATTTTAAGCACCTCTCGCTAGCAAGAGGTGGGAGAGAAATCCACCTTTTCCTCTGCTTGGTTTTAGAAAAGATTAAAATAATCACCAGGTCCCCAAAGGGCCGTCTGTATCCGCCTACTTACATTTCACAGCGTTAAGCACCCGGCTCTCCAGGGGTTTCCGGCTGGGGTCACTGGTGGAAGAGCGGATTCCTGTTCCGCAGCTGTTGGCCAAGGTGTTCCTGTTTCCAGAAGAAGCAGGGGGGGGGGGGAAACCCTCAGGAAAAGGTAGGCCAAAACTTACAACCACTTATTTAGCCTTGCTGGCTAAATTCTGGGAACTGAAGTCCTTGCTGGCTAAATTCTGGGAACTGAAGTCCACAGATCTTAAAAGTGAAAAAAAAAATCCAGAATCACCAGCATTCCCGGATCACTTTTAAAAAAAGTAACTTGGTTTTTTCAAAAACTAAC
>NW_015403254.1:0-3339 GCF_001527695.2 Protobothrops mucrosquamatus
GGCAGAAGGCGGTCTCGGAGGTAGCCAGGTCCTATGCCATGGAGCGCTTTAAAGGTGGTAACTAACACCTTAAAGCGCACCCGGAAGGCCACTGGCAACCAGTGCAGCTCGCGCAGCAGCGGCGTTACATGGGAGTGACGAGTCCCTCCCAACACCGCCCGCGCGGCCGCATTCTGGACCAGTTGAAGCCTCCGGGTGCCCCTCAAAGGGAGCCCCATATAGAGGGCATTACAGTAGTCCAGGCGGGAGGTTATTTCTTCCAAAGCTTTCAGCTAGATGCCCTATTGCTTGGGATGTTCCCTTGCTTCAAGGCTTCTAATAAGTAACATGAATAAATTATTTTGTAGATGGAGAACAGTTTCCCCCCCCCAAAAAAATTTCTCTCACTTAAATTAAAAAGTGGATTGTTGAAAAAATTAAAACCTACATTCTACTCTTCAAAATAGAACTTTCTTCACTTGTTTCTCTCTAGAACTTGGTTCTGCTGAACATACAAAATCACAAGATGCGTCGCATACAACACACTCCATGGTTCCTTCAAATAGTTCAGTTCCGCGGTCTTCCACACCTTCCCATGGTCAGACTACAACTTCAGAACCAGGAAGCATACAGAAGACTCCATCCAAAGTGGTCTATGTTTTTTCAACAGACATGGCTAACAAGTAAGTGGATCCATTTTTAAATAATGTTATTAAAAATTAAAATTATAATGGTAAAAAATTAAACTAAAACATAGTACAAAAAGAAAAAAATAGAAGCTGCAGAAAAGGAAAAGAAAAGATAATGGAAAAGGAAGAAAAAATAATATGGTAAAGACAAAGAAAAAAATATAAATAAATTACTTCCCCCTTCGTCCCAACAAATATAATCAATTTTAGTGGCTTATCTTAAAATACAACAAATGATCTCTGTTTCCCATATCCCATCTCTTATCTATGAACAAATCTTTAATATCATCATCAATATCATCATAATTTATGATCAGCAAAACATTAAATGTTACTAGAAATAACATATCTATTTTAACCTTGATCAAGCAAATCGATTTTATATTCCTTCCTTTTACTTTCAGCAATCTGGATTTCTTTTCATTTTTTTGTCCCTTTTCACAGCTTTGACAACCCTCCTTTGTAAATTCAATACAGGAAAATTATCAAGGTCTTTGTCATGCCCAATGCCGAATATGGCAGTGAAATCCAGTTGAATTCTATTCTTTATTTGCTTATACCTTTTGGACAGGAAATTGCTATAACCTTCTAAACTTATAGCTATATCCTGAGGGATTCTGGAATGTGAATACCCTAAACTTCTTCCTCTCTCCATTCAGCTCAGGACTGCACAGTCTCTTAATTTGGGCTTCTCTCTGGAATGTGCTGCCTCTTCTCTGGGAAACCGTGGTGCTATTGAGATCTCTCTCACCCCACCCCACCCCGGTACACATTCCATCACAGGTTTCTTTACATAGGATTATCTTCATATTTTATTATTGCCATCCTGTAGAATAATGCCAGATTTATCTTTTTGAATGTTGTTCTTAATGAGAAGTAACAGCCAGTCATAGCTTCCTATTATAAATACATCTGATGTAATTATTATCTATAAATCTTATCACATCATATGCGTGATACATGTTTTTGTCTGTGTTGAAATAGGTTTAATGTAAGAAAGCTAAAAAATACTGTCCCTATGATAGTGCAATATTTGATGATCTCCCTCTATATTTCAGTGCAGAATTTAAAATGATAATCTACCAGGGAAGGACAGTATCAGTTTAGATTATCGTTTATTGTAGAACTTGAGTGACTGAGGAATGTGTGGGTGGATGAGGAAGAGAACTGGTAGAGGATGGAGGCACAAATGGAAAAGGGAAGAAGGCCTAAAGAATGGAGACTTCTGAAGAAAATGGAATTAGTGAAAAGAAGACTTAAGACCTGTACTCTAAATGATTCAAGACAATGGGAGGAAGGCCAGCACATCCAAAATTGCGTTGTGTCAGTTGAATGTCCTACCATCATGGATTGAAAAATCAAGAGTTAAGGTTTCAGTTATTATGATTGTTGTCTTCAAGGTGAAGCAGTCAATCTTTGCATCTGCAGATGCCAGCATTCAGAGGTTGATTAGCAGTCAGCATGAGAAGCAGCAGATACAGTGGCAGGAATAAAGAGTTACTCTTACTCAGCAGGAAGGCTAGAGGATGTAGCAAAAGGAACCACACGAACAACTGCAAAGGCAAAGCAGCATGGAAGGATCAGGAAGTGGAGGAGTATGGCCAGGGTTGTACCAGACACACAGGGAAATAATGGGAGTTACCAGGCAAGGACTGGTTCAGTCTGGTTTTGTTCAAGTACTGCAGCTTGAACTGCTGAGAGAAAGATTGGTGGAAAGGAGAGGAAGAGTGGTAACTCCCTGAGTGGAAGTAGAAAACCAAGATTTTCCCATTGGATCGAGATAATATGGAGGTTAACCTCAACCTACATGAGAACTGGATGGAAGAGATTGGTCAGGGGAAATTATAGCAAAGAGACAAGTTTGGCAGGATACGGGCAAAATGAGTTTTACACAGCATTGGAAAATTATGGTCCACTTTCTACTTCTGTGATTTCTTCCCCAAATCTTAAGTCAAGATGGTTAGAACTTGGGATCAAGCCAAATGCCAGGTCCACTTGCAATAAATCTACCACTATCCATGATCTCATTGTAAACAAGAGGACAGATATTGGTATATATTACTGATAATTGATTGGTAAGGATGAGTGTGTTCTGTATCTGAGATGTATTCACTTGAGTTTCTGGTGCTACATTAGCCTTCATACTTAGGCAAGGAAGGAGGAGTGGCAGTCATTTTCTGTGAGTCCTTGTGAGAAGCGCTATTTTGTATGTGACTGGAGGTAAGGCCTTGTTTGTATGGTAAGGGTTGTAGGAGAAGCTAGGAATGGTACTGTTCTACTGTTGAATTCCAGTTCAAGTTGCTAGCATTTAACAGTAAGTTGATTGTTGATTCCCTTGTCCTCCTGATTCTGATTGAGTTCCATTCTACTGTCAATGAAGCTAGACTCTGAAATTCATGGCCATAGACTGGTCTGAGGTTATCATGGGTCTAATCAAAGAGATATGTTAGATTTGGTCTTCAACTCAGATGGCGTGTTGGTGGAAAGCATTTCCTTTAACAGTTTGTCAACTCCAATAACTCTGGGGTTAATGAGGCCCAACATTTCCTGCAGAGAGAATGGACCAATTAAGATGGTTTCTCCAAATTCCTAATGGACTTCACAGGCTTATAAAGAGCATATGAAAATTTATGAATGGGAAGTTCTGTTGGGCATATAGTTAAGCTTTGGA
>NW_015403255.1:0-2428 GCF_001527695.2 Protobothrops mucrosquamatus
TCCGACCAGAGACGAGGCCGGGCCGCGTCTCCTGTGTCCTCCGGTCGTCCCCAAAGCCTCCAATGGCCGAAGACAGGTCACCATCTAGGTCTTCTGGGCCATACCAGGCCCTCCACTGAAGAGCCGGGGCTGAAGGAGGACAGGGCTGGAGCTGGAGCTTCCGCCGCTTAGATGAAACCGGGCCAGTACCAGGCCGCCCACTTTCAATTTCCCAAGAATCACAATGATCAAACTTCCTGACAGTGAGAACAATTAACCAGTGGAACCACCTGCCTCCAGAAGCAGTGAATGCTCCAACATTGGAAGTTTTTAAGAAGAGACTGGACGGCCATTTGTCTGAAATGGTATGGAGTTTCCTGCCAGAGCAGGGGGCTGGACTAGATGACCTCCAAGGCCCCTTCTGACTTTATTATTATGATTAACAACCTCCCTCCAGAAGTTGTGAATGCTCCAACACTGGAAGTTTTTAAGAAGAGACTGGACAGCCATTTGTCCGAAATAGCATAGGGTAATAATAATAATAATGATAAAGTTGGAAGGGACCTCGGAGGTCATCTAGTCCAACCTCCTGCTCAGGCAGGAAACCCTATACCATTTCGGACAAATGGCTGTCCAGTTTCTTCTTAAAAACTTCCAGTGTTGGCGCATTCACAACTTCTGGAGGCAGGTTGTTAATAATAATAATAAAGTCAGAAGGGGCCTTGGAGGTCATCTAGTCCAGCCCCCTGCTCTGGCAGGAAACTATTATTATTATTATTACTATTATTATTATTATTATTATTACTACTACTACTACTACTACTACTACTACTACTATTATTATTATTATTATTATTATTATTATTATTATTATTATTATTATTATTATTATTATTATTATTATTATTATTATTTACATTCTTGCAAGTCAGAAATGAATTTCCTGGCTTGAAAAGCCAGCCAGCCGACTAATGGGAGCTAAGTCCAACTGGGCCGGCCCACCGTGTTTGGCTTTTGCTATAATTAGGCCAGATCACCAACATATTTTGCTAAAAAAACAAGTCTTTTCCAAAGAAAATAATAACAACGCAACCCACAGCAGACTCTCCCAGCCACCAGCAAGAAATTAAAAATCTGCAAAATTGGGGAAAAAACTGCCCAAATTTGTGCTAAGCCTGCCTCGTTTGATTAAAAACTCTTCTTGTTTGGTGCGTAAAAACTTTGAGAAGCGGTGCCGGTATCGGATGCCCTGCGGTTGAACCCGCCCCCCCTGTTTTTCACGGTCCTTTGTTGAACGTCACAACTCCGGACACACAAAAAGGACACCGTGTCCTCGTCTTTTTCTATCACTTTCACTTCCCCTCTTTCCACCCTGCAGTTTTGGCTCCTCAGCTCATGGGCCGGGCTGCACAATTTAAGAGCTGCTTGGACTGTTCCCCGCCAGCGGCATTCACAAAATTGTAGCTTGGCAAGAGTGTGCGATTCTGGGTGGAAGTTACAGGCTGGGGTTCCTGGTCGGAAAGATTTGGGGGGACCCGCAGAGGTGCCTGTCCTGGTGTCAAAGTCAGGGCTGGCATCGACCTAGCGTCCTTCTGCAAGGCCGTTCAGAACAGAATAACAACATAACAAAAGAATAATAGAATAAGAACAGAATAACAGAATAACCACAGAATAACAGAATAAGAGCAGAATAACAATAATAACAGAATAACAAAATAAGAATAGAATAACCATAGAATAACCACAGAATAAGAACAGAGTAACAGAATAATAACAGAATAACAAAATAAGAACAGAATAACAGAATAACCACAGAATAACAGAATAATAACAGAATAACCACAGAATAATAACAGAATAACAGAATAATAACAGAATAACAAAATAACAACAGAATAACAGAATAGCCACAGAATAATAACAGAATAACAAAATAACAACAGAATAACAGACTAACAGAATAACAACAGAATAACAACATAACAGAATAACCATAGAATAATAACAGAATAACAGAATAACCACAGAATAAGAACAGAATAACAGAATAAGAATAACAACATAACAACAGAATAACAGAATAATAACAGAACAACATAACAATAGAATAACAGAATAACCACAGAATAAGAACAGAATAACCACAGAATAAGAACAGAATAACCACAGAATAACAGAATAATAACAGAATAACAGAATAACCACAGAATAAGAACAGAATAACAGAATAAGAACAGAACAGAATAACAAAATAACCACAGAATAAGAACAGAATAACAGAATAACCACAGAATGACAACATAACAGAATAACAGAATAATAACAGAATAACAGAATAACCACAGAATTAGAACAGAATAACAGAATAACAGAATAACAACAGAATAAAAGAATAACCACAGAATAACAGAGTTGGAAGGGACCTTGGAGGTCTTCTAGTCCAACCCCC
>NW_015403255.1:11027-14365 GCF_001527695.2 Protobothrops mucrosquamatus
TTTTCCTTCCTTCCTTCTCATTTCCTTTCCTTTCTTTTTCCTTCCTTCCTTGTTTCCTTTCCTTCTCTCATTTTCCTTCCTCGTTTCCTTTCCTTCTTTCTCATTTTCCTTCCTTCCTTCCTTCCTTCCTTCCTTTCCTTTCCTTTTCTCATTTTCTTTCCTTCTTTCTCATTTTCCTTCCTTTCTTCCCCTTGTTTCCTTTCCTTTTCTTATTTTCCTTCCTCCCTCCTTTCCTTCTTTCTCATTTTCCTTCCTTCCTTTCCTTTTCTCATTTTCTTTCCTTCCTTCCTTTCCTTCTTTCTCATGTTCCTTCCTTCCTTCCCCTTGTTTCCTTTCCTTTTCTTATTTTCCTTCCTCCCTCCTTTCCTTCTTTCTCATTTTCCTTCCTTCCTTCTCGTTTCCTTTCCTTCTTTCTCATTTTCCTTCCTTCCTTCCTTCCTTCCTTCCTTCCTACCCAGTGGTTAGAATGCAGCATTGCAGCCTAACTCTGCCCCCTGCCAGCAGTTCGATCCTGACCAGCTCAAGGTTGACTCAGCCTTCCGTCCTTCCGAGGTCGGTAAAATAAAGACCCAGATTGTTAGGGAGGACAATAGGCCGAGTCTATAAACCGCTTAGAGAGGGCTGTAAACCACTGTGCAGCGGTATATAAGTCTAAGCGCTATTGCCACCGCCCTCACCGCCATCCTGTCCGAAGTTTATTCCCCATAAATCTTTAATTAAATTCACGACAAAGACACGAACGTGATTGTGTTTATTGTCCAGGTGTTGGTAGAAAACGTACAACAACGCGAGTGGACTTGAATTATAGAGCGCTTTGCTCGAATATGGAGTTTGAAAGTTGGCGGCTTCAAGCAAAATAGATGGCAGGGGATGGAAATAAGGCACATACTGGTTGTCCTCTACTTACGACCACAACGGAGCCCCGAATTTATGTTGCTAAGTGAAATGCTTTCAGAAGGCTGCAAAAGGGGATCACTGTGACCGTCATAAATACGAGCCAGTTGCCAAGCCTCCAAATTTTGATGCCGTGACCGTGAGGGTGCTGCAACGGTTGTAAAGTGTGAGAAACGGCCCCAGGTCGATTTTTTTCCAATGCCGTTGTAACTTCCAATGGTCACTAAACAAATCGTCGTTAAGTCGAGGACCGGCTGTCACTGGACTCGGGCTCAACACTGAACAGGGGCTAAAGAAAAGACCCAGGAGATTTCCTTAGTGGTTGTATGTAATTTTGGTAAACACACAAGGGAGTTATTGGGGGTCACACAGTGTGTGGTGGGTTCATTTTTGTAGGCCGATGATGTGTCGTATTGTTCAAGAGGTGGAAAGATTGGCGGCAAACGTTGGAGAGATTGTGCGACGCAACGGGGAGCCTCGATCCGAAATAACACACCGGAGACAAAGATAAGCTTGGTGTGCAGGGGAAATAGAGCGGGCAGCCCCTGGTCTGAAATGGAACGGGGTCTCCTGCTTGAGCAGGGGGCTGGACTAGATGACCTCCAGGGTCCCTTCCAACTCTATTATCCTGTTATTCCTCCTCCTTCTCTTCCTTTTTAAGAAGAAACTGGACAGCCATTTGTCTGAAATAATATAGGGTTTCCTGCCTGAGCAGGGGGTTGGACTAGATGACCTCCAAGGTCCCTTCCAACTGTCTTTCTTTCTTCTTTCCTTCCTTCCTCCCTCCCTCCCTCCCTTCTCCAACACTGGAAGTTTTTAAGAAGAGACTGGACAGCCATTTGTCTGAAATGGAGTAGGGTCTCCTGCTTGAGCAGGGGGCTGGACTAGATGACCTCCAAGGTCCCTTCCAAGTCTATCCTGATTACATTACATATTTGTCTGAAATGGAATAGGGTCTCCTGCTTGAGTAGGGGGCTGGACTAGATGACCTCCAAGGTCCCTTCCAACTCTGTTATCCTGTATTCTTAGCAGGGGGCTGGACTAGATGACCTTCCAGGTCCCTTCCCACTCTGTTATGCTGAAATAGCAGGGGCCCATAGAATCACCAGCTGAGTCTGTTGGGCCAGACAGACATCGAAGATCAAAGCATAACCGAAATACAGACGGTCCTTGGCTTACAACAGTCCATTTAGCGACCGTTCGAAGTCACAACGGCCCCGTAAAAAAAAGCACCCACCTGTGACTGTTTTTCACCCTTAACGACCGTCGCAGCATCCCCGTGGCCCCACCATCAAAATTCGGACAGCTTGACCACCGATCCGTATTTACGACGGTCGCAGCGTCCCCCGTGTGTGTGTGTGTGTGAGGTCCCGTGATCCCTCTTTTATGACCGTCTGACACGTGAAACTAAGGGGGGGGGAGAGCCAGATTCACTGAACAGCCGTGTGACTATCTCAGCATCCGCGGTGATTCACTTAACGACGGTGGTAAAATGGGGCAAAACCTGCCAAACCGTCTCGCTTAAATTTCGGGGTCCTTTGCGGTCGTAAGTCGGGGAGCGCCCGTACCGAAAGGGGTGAAAAGATGGAGGGGGAGGGAACCCAACGAGTCACACGGGAACAGGCCAAGGATTCACTCAAAAGCAGAAGTGAGAACAAAAAAAAACCCGCATGACTCGTTCTCAGGGCGCACGGAATCAGCTCCTTTGCCCGACCAGAAAAACACACCTCGACTTACGACGGGGTTCCCTTAGCGACCGTTCAAAGTTGCGCTGAAAAAAAAAATTGGACTCAGGACCGGTCCTCGCGCTTACGACCATCGGGGCATCCCCGCGCGCACGGGGATCAAAATTCAGATGCCGCCGACTCATATTTATGTACCGAGGTTACGTGATCCCCCCTTTTTCCATATTTCTGAGGAGCAAAGTCAACGGGGGGGGGAGGCCATGCTGGTCGTTAAGCGGGTCATCACGGGATTCTGCCTGTTGTTTTTTTTGGGGGGTGGCAGTCGTTAAGAAAAGCGGCAGGTCGTGAAGTAAACCCCCCCCACGGTCGCTAAGCGAAACCCCTGTCTGCCACGGCCGGTTTTGGCCAGGGAAAAATGTTGTCAGTTCACCTCGTCATAAATGAGGGCTGATTGCCCCAAAAGCCATCACGTGACATTGGGGGGGCCCCTCGGAATTTTGAATCCCCGTTGTACGTCCCTTTTGGGGGGTGTGTTCTGTTGCAATTTCCGTCATAAGTCAAGGACCACCTGCATTTTGCTGCGTCTGGTTCCTTGAAGGCCGAGCAAACAAATCCCCCGTTTTTAAGCTTTTGGTTACAGCTCAGTGGAGTTCCCGGAAGCAACTCCGTGCTAGTTGTAAGCGATTTGTTGCTGGTGCGATGTTCACAAAACCCCCTCGGCAAAAAAAACACAACGTACACCCTGGCCGCACAAGCAGA
>NW_015403256.1:0-2632 GCF_001527695.2 Protobothrops mucrosquamatus
TAAAATTGCTTTTGAACTACAAGTTGATTGGGTGCATAAACCCCTATTATTAAACACTTTCTTCCATTTAAGTTTATTTCCACAAATAAGTATCTTCCTTCTTTATCAACATCTTTTAAAACAGGTGAAAGATGACTTTTAATATACATTGCAACCCCCGCTCTCTTTTTTAAGGCAGGTGCAGCAAACAGCTCTCCAATTATTATTATTATTATTATTATTATTATTATTATTATTATTATTATTATTATTATTATTATTATTATTATTATTATTATTATTATATTTATAGTAGTAAGGAGATATATTTATTATAAATGTATATACATAAATGTCATTTAAAACTGACAATCCAATTAAAGGAGTTGCAATTCTATTGACAATGTGGACCTCCTGAAATACGCTTTCAGAGAAATAGGAACAGATAAAGAGAAACAGACATAAAAATACTGTTAAAATGAAATAACTTTTGCCATCAATTCTTGTAAATTGCAATTTCTGGATCTGGAATGCAAAAGACAAACTAACCTCTAGATTATATAGTTTGATGTATCCCTTTGCTGCCATCTAAAGTTTATAGATTTTTGTGCCGAGATCTTGTAGCCCTATTATACAGTAAACTCTTCTAGAACTAAAAGTATTTCTCTGTATTACAGGAAAAGGGAATTCTGTTTCTCATTCAATTTTCTTCTGCATGACTGAAAATGGTCCTCCTGGGAGCAGAATTATGAATAGAATTATAAATTAGTGGATTCCCCCCCCTGGAAAATAGGCATACTGCACATTTACATGAAAATAAAAATAGGCTGAAATAAAGTACTACATCCTCAAATAAGACCTGCATCTTTTTTCACCCTGTGGAACACATCTTACTGTTTACTCCATTACAGGGTCTGAACGCTCAGAAAGCTGCAATGTTACTATGGAAACCAATATAGGAAATTACTGTTCATTTGTAATTGGTAGCTTTAAAATTACTGACATTATATCCTATTTTTTTAGTTATGCATATTAACAAGCTCCATTTCAACACACTGATTTTTGATAATCATAGTAGCGTTACCATTTTATTTTGCAAATAGTTTTAGCAGAGAATAAATGTTTACTGCAAACACAAAATCAGGTTCACCTAACTGAGAAAAAAAATCTTGTACCCTTCTGTCACCTGTTTTAAAAATTAATGCAAACAAAATCCTGAAATTTTCTTAGGTGCTGTAATATGCATGTAAAAAAAAAGTCTGAATTTTGCAATGTGTTACAAAAAAAAAACAACCTTAAGAAGGGACTTTCAAAGAAGAAATGGCAAACTGAAGGTAGGTCTGCTAAAAGGAATCAATCACGGCAGACGACTGCAGCAGATTGACCAGCAGGCCAGTAGACCGGCTTTCTGTAATTCTTCTCCAGATAAGGAGAAGACATGACATTGCTCATAGGTGCTCCAGACAGCTGCTCCTTGCAAGAAGATTGCGAGATAGTGGGCCTCCAGTGGACTCAGAGCTCTGGGAGAGGAGGGAATAGCCACCTTTTTGCTCAAACCATGGTGCCTTCAAACAGGCCCAATCACTTTTGGAAATTGATTGTGAACTGCTTTTAACTGCTATTAGTTTGACGGCACTGGGTGAATTTCCTTCAACTCCTAGTTAAAAGAAGTTTTAAATACAAGTTTAAGGACTTAAAAATTCTTTTGAAATAAACAGTGAAATTTAAGAGGGCAGCATAATATTCAAACTTGTAGGCAATTATCTACAGAAAATTATCCAAGTTGTACTGAGTTATCAGCAAAACCAAAACCAAAAAATGACAAAAACTGTGAGTGTATGTGCGTATGTACTTGGTTTTCTAGATAAAAAATTGTACACACACATGTTCATGTTCTTTTTATAAAGAAAACTGAAAGAATAATATGATAGCTCTATAGCATTAACCACTTCAAATTCTTCAGTGTTTCCCAAGTCCTATGTTCCTACAGACCCACTACCGGCTTTGTTACTTCATTTTAAACCTCTCCCCCCCCCCCTGCTTTTTACATGAAACTGATCCCTCTATATTGTTGTAATCCCCATCCTGAAGGAAATACAAATCTGTAAGATGGATCCAACCCTTTCCAAGTAGAAGCCCATTTAAACAGTTGGACTTTCTATTGTCTTCCCCCTGGAGAATCCGTACTTCCCAGAAATGTTCTGGAACATTCCACGCTTCTAAACCACATTTCGGAGGTGCAGCATAGGATTAAAAGGGGGGGGGGCTGTATCACTTCCACTTTGGGTTTGCTAATGGAAGCCGCCATTGGCTTCTGCTCCTCAGCTTCTCCTTTTTATCATCTCCCTTAGGACTGATAGTTTAAAATTAATAACTTCCTGTGGCAGGAATCGTTTCTTTCATAATAATACACAGAGAAAGAATAATATATAAGTCAATTATCAAAGCCACTACACTCTTACCTTTAGCTTTAAGCACTGTTTAAACTTATATTAGTTCCTAGTTTCATTATATATTAAAGTTTAATGAAGCTAAACAGAAACTAAAACATTTTTCATCTTTAAGTCTGATTTTGGGTTAAATATTATGGTTATTACAGCTGGCAGAAGATGAATTTACAATTTACTACAGGAATATAGAACCCAAGATATGG
>NW_015403256.1:9607-12945 GCF_001527695.2 Protobothrops mucrosquamatus
AGACCAGGGATTTATCCTAACAAGCAGCAGAACCTGCACCTAGCTGCCCGGCAAGTGGACACAGACTACAGCCTGAAGGACTATGTGTAAATACAGTGGTGGACCTGTCTATCAAGGTTGTTTATATGGTCTTGCTTTTATAACAATACGATTGATGCAAGCCTTATAATGACATTGGGTGAGGTGTTTCTTATTTATTAAAAAAAGAAAAAGATGCCAAGAATTTAAAAACTAACCATTTATTACTGAAACTTCTTTGCAACTGGATTATACTGAGAATGGGTGGTGGGGTGTAAATATAATATAAATTAGTTACAAGAGTTAGTTCGTATTTGTCACATGCCTCGTTTAGTATCACCAAGTGTCTTATTTTAACAATGGCACCAGCTGAACTGATTCTGCCTTGCTGTGGATTTCTGTGTTTTGTTTTTAAATGTTAGTTTCTCAATGTCAGTTTTCAATGACTATGGTAAATGGTATCTCTCCAGGTTTCTTTGAAAGAATAACAGTTATCCCAACCTTTCTGAGGATTAACTGCCCCTAGACTTCAGAGAGTCCATGCCCCACAATAACCTGCACCCATTCCACTTTCTGTGGAAAATGTCTACTTAATATTTTGCCACTAAGTCAAACACAACAGGACTACAAGACCTACCTATTTCTATTTACAGGATATTTTTAAAAACTCTCCTTTTTTCAAGCTTGATTTCTACGTGTCTTAAATAACATACAACTAAACATAATTAAGTAAACTGTTTCAGTTGTCAGTAACTAGTGACTACTTCAGCAGGATTTAAAGCTGTATGTCATCTAGCTATTATCTATACTTTATGCAAACTATTTACAAAGCAATCTTCAATCAGATTCCAAAGATTTTGGCTATTTGCCACTCAAAGATTTAGCAGGCAATAGTCAAATGTTTTATAATTATTTTGCCAGCATGAGACACTTGATTAGTCTTGCTTCTTTAAATCTTTTTCTTGTGTCCATCTGCAAAAAATCATGATGGGTCACAAAATAACCACTCATCTCCATTCAAGAGAGATAAAATTTGAACATGTTTGGCAATATAGCACAATATAAAGAGCAAAGTTTGGATCAATAGCTTGAAATATAATCTGAGCTACCTGTAGATTTCTATAACACATATTTTCTAGTGTCAGCAATGTTAAATAACTTCACCAAAAGATTAGTCTTTTGTTTATTACAGGAGAATTATAGCATGCATTTTTAGTTAGAAAAATAAAAGGATATGTAGAGGCTTCTAAAATTATACATAATATGACAAAAATGAGGTGTACTTTTCCCCTATAAAAAAACCAGAATCATGGTTTGTTTTTTAAATTAAGAAAATTTCCCATAGAATAAAACATAAATCAAAAAAGGGCAAAAAATAAAATCTGAATTAAAGTTAGTAAAATTATAAATGACTTCAGACCTTCTTTTCAATAGATAATTACAATCTTATTATCTCTCCTCCCTCAAGTTGCTTCAGTCCCTCATTTAATCCACATATTTATTAATTGTCAAATCTATAAGATATTGTTTTTTTTTTCTCAGAACCCTGAGTTATATAGCAAAGCTGAAAAGAGGGCTGGGGTAAAGTTTTGGGATACATGAAACACACTGTTAAATTTTAAAGAGTACTACCAAAAGATGTAGTGGGTAAGCTGTTCTTTAAAAAAAGACTCAGCAATTGCAGGAACAGTAAGGTTATTAATTATTAGTAGCCATGGGATTACCCATTATCTCTAATAATAGAGGCAGTAAACCTCTCAGTGCTGCTAGGGAGCCACAGTGAGTAAAACACAAACTCAAAATATACCACCTACTTTTGGCTAATGTAGCACTTCAGTTTGCAAAACATTATTATAGTTTATTAAAAAATATATACATATAATATTTCTTCCTAAAGGGGCATTTTTAAGATAAGTATATAAATGCTGATTCATTTTCATCACAAACATCTGCTTGTGCCAATTCTGAGGCATATGCAGAAGTCACCTTAAATACGTTAAAACAAAAGCAAAAGAGAAGCAGCCCCAAACTAGGAGAAACTTTATAGCAGAAATATAACTGCAATTGAACAGTTAATATCAAGATGTTATTATTCTCATGGTATAAGATCCAAATAACTTTGAGTAGACTGGCAGAGGACATTGTGGAAGCTAAAAGTGATGAGCAACCTGGGAGCAACTTCATCAGTTCATCATGTTGGAAATAAGTGTTTCACTATAGCAACTGTTTTTTAAAAAAGGCCCCATGATAGCCATTTTGTAAAAGTACCCACAAAAAACTATCTTGATTCTCAATATCTGTGCATTCCCAATACAGCACATGATAGCCAACGAATATCACCATTTTCTTCTATATGGAAATCATTATCTTATGAAAATGAGTGTAAACAGCTCAAAAATGAAGATGCTGCTTTTGAGAAAATAGGAATTCATAGCTAGCACCTTAACAAATATAGATTAATAATCTAGTTATATTTTGTGTGCCAGCCATTTCATTTCTGGAAAGACCATTAATCATGTTTGGAAAAAAACCATATTAAATTAAGAACCCAGTTCAAATATTTTTAACACAGCTGGCAAGCTTGCATTGGCATAATACCATGCAATCTAATTCTCTGACAAAAGAGTTAAAAGTATTCTGTTAAAGTCAGACAAATTCCCCCCAAAAAAAGTATTCTGTTAAAGTCAGACAAATTCCAAGAAAAAAATCAAAACAAAAGAAATACTGCTTGCATAGAAATAGAGTAACAGTTCTTAAGAAAAGAGAGTACTCTCTCTGCAGATGTACTGTATATTACCACCACCAATTTAACACAGAAAGAGCAATAAAAACAGAACAAATTAACAGGGGGATTTTATAACAGTACTCATAGGGTGAGTTTGACACTAGCACTGTAATCTCCAAAAGAAAATCAATTTGCAAAAGTTGGTATCCTATTGCCAACCCAAATGAAGAGCATCAATGAATAAATCAAGACAATTAATTTCAGGCCTAGTCTATTCCCTTTTCTCCTGCCTTACAGATGAAAATTAACAATCAATCACTGGCCAGGAACACATGAAAGCCAGAATGTTTCTTACAGGAGACATTCAAATATAGGATCAGGAATCTGTGATCCTCCAGATCAGTGGTTCTCAACCTGTGGGTCGGGACCCCATTTGGGGTCGATCGACCATTTCACGGGGGTCGCCAAGCAAGGCTGTCCGCCATTTTTTTTGTCCGCCATTTTTTCCCCTTTTCCGGCGGGTGCCTTACCTCCCTTGGGCTGGGCCAGCTGGTGGTCGGCCTGCTCCGTCTCTGCCGCTTGCCAGCTACGCCTC
>NW_015403257.1:0-3337 GCF_001527695.2 Protobothrops mucrosquamatus
TTTGATCCTTCTTTCAAACCAGTGGTCCTCTCTGTCCAAAATGTGGACTTTACTGTCTTTGAAAGAGTGGCCTTTGTCTTTCAATTGCAGGTGGACTGCTGAATCCCATCCTGATGGCTTTGTTCTCCTACGTTGTGCCATGGGTTTATGAAGTGGTTGTTTTGTTTCCCCAATGTACAGATCTGCACATGGCTCACTGCACTGTACTGCATATACCTCTTTGCTCAGTTTGTGTCTGGGTGTTTTATCCTTGGGGTGGACAAGCTTCTGCCTTAGTGTATTCTCATGTTTGAAGTGTGCACATGTGTTGTGTTGGTTGAAGATCCTCTTGAGCTTACTTCCACCTGTTACTTCTTGTCCTACCCTTGGGTGTTTTAGAGAATAGATGGACCCATCTCTTTGACAGCCACGTAAATATTAGAAGACTGGTGTCTTCTAAGTCTATTGCCACAAAAAAGAGGGGGTCAACTTTTTGAAGAGAAGAAGCAACCTAGAACTAAGGAGACATTTTCTGACAGTGAGAACAATCAATCAGTGGAAAGGCTTGCTTCCAGAAGTTGTGAGTGCTCCAATATTGGAGGTTTTTAAGAAGAGATTGAACAAACATTTGTCTGAAATGATATAGGGCTTCCTGTTTGAGCAGCGGGTTGGGAGAGAGACAGAGACAGAGAGAGAGAGAGACAGAGACAGAGAGAGACAGAGAGACAGAGAGACAGAGAGAGAGAGACAGACAGAGAGACAGAGAGAGAGACAGAGAGACAGAGAGAGAGAGACAGAGAGAGACAGAGACAGAGAGACAGAGAGAGAGACTCAATTTATCATTGCTTTCTTCCAATGTTTTTATTTTTATTGCTGTTTTTCGTATATCCTACAGATCTGACATTTTCTGATGGTATCCCAACTCAAGAACCAATCCTGCTTATCTTTGGAAATAAACCAAGATAAGCTGGATACTTCTACAAGGCTGTCTTTGGTCTTTCAATTATTTGATCCCAAGCTGTTTGGGGCTTTAAAAACCAACTCTTCGGATGTACATTTCTTATTTCAACCGGTCTGCTTCCTCTGAAACAGAAGTGCTACAGGGACAGCATGGGAATCATAGCTGGATCTATTTCCTTATTTTAATTCACTTACTCTCCCTATCAATATTTTATCCCCATCATAAATATTTGAGCCTGTAAGCTTTTCTTTAGCATTTACAGACCAGACTAGAATACGATGAATAATTTAGAAGCAGAAGTACAAGCTGGCACATAGAAACGCTTATTAGAATAATATAATTTGACTTGCAGACAATTCTCTGCCTTTCCTTTACATCTTCTTTTCACTGGGTTTTCTGATCCTATCCTTTGGGGATTGCAACGGCTGAAATTCAAGAGAAGCAAAACAGCGTAAGGCAAATTGATACTTGATTTCCTTATTGATAGGCCCCAGGTTGTGCAAGCTGGAAATAAAGTTTCCAATTCCATCTCCTTGAGTACAGGTTCTCCACAGGGCTGTGTCCGGAGCCCGCTACTGTTCCCCTTGATGACCCATGACTGCTGTGCCAAATCTGCTACGAATCATATTGTGAAGTATGCAGACGACACGGCAGTGGTGGGTCTTATCTGGGATGCAGTGGTGGGATTCAGCCGGTTCCCATCACTTCGACGGAACCGGTAGCTAATTTTTTGTTGCCCAGGCTCAGAATGGACTTCCCGGAAGCGGCATCCACACAGAGAACCGGTTGTTCACCTATTTGAATCCCACCACTGGTCATGTCACTTTTTCAAGTGCCGTTGTAACGTTAAAAGATCACTAAATGAATACTTGTATGTTGAGGACTACCTGTAATAGTTCAACTCCCTGTTTTTTTAATTTGGATATAGCACAATAGGACTTTTTTTGCCCCCAAGTATAAATGGCTACAGTTTTTTTCCCTTTTAATCAGATGAACTAGGTCAGAGAGATATGGATATGTGTTGTATAAGTACCAAACTCAACATAGGTGTAAATGTGGTGGAACCACGGCTGGAGGGGGGCTGCCAGAGAGGAGTAAAGAGAAATTCCAAGTTGGAGTCTATTTTGGAGGAGGAAACATCTGAAGTCAATCACTTAGGCAGTGGTGGGATTCAGCCGGTTCGCACCACTTTGACGGAACCAGTAGCTAATTTTTTGTTGCCCAGGCTCAGAATGGACTTCCGGAAGCGGCATCCACACAGAGAACCGGTTATTCACATATTTGAATCCCACCACTGCAGGAATGACAATGAAGATGCTTATAGGGAAGAGGTGTAGGCTCTGGTGGACTGGTGCAATAAAAGTAACCTGGTTCTAAATGTTGATAAAACAAAAGGAGATCACTGTAGATTTTAGAAAGAGCCGGCATAGTCATACTCCACTCCGTATCAAGGATGCAGCTGCAGAGTGGTGAGGACAGTTGAGAAGATCATAGGAAGCTTGTTCCCTGGTATTCAGGATGCTGCTTATACGCGATATGTGCTTAGAGCTCCAAGCATTGTTAAAGACCCCCCACACCCTCTCCTTGGTTAGTTTCCATTTGTTGTTTCTTGTCTTGCCTTTTAATACTTTGGAAAATAGTTTGACCCCCTCGTCTTCGTGGAAACCTCTCAAATATTGGAAGACTGCTATCATGTCACCCCTGGTTCCTTTTTTTCATTAGACTAGACATACCCAATTCCTGCAACCGTTCTTCCTATGTTTTAGCCTCCAGTCCCCTAATCATCTTTGTTGCTCTTCTCTGAACTGTTTCCAGAGTCTCAACATCTTTTTTTATATCGTGGCTGCCAGATTGTAATAGAATCTGCAAAATGTGAACTAATTGTCACATCTGCTCTTTCGCTGCTTATATTTCTGTTCTCCTGACCACGATAGTCTCCCAGCAAAAGGAAGTAGGGAGAATAGAACAACTCAGAGTTTCCACTATTGTATCTGAAACAGTCTTGTCAGTTCTTTCTTCTATCACAGATGTTCACTGACACTAATAATGAGAAAAGGGCATTTCACAAATTCTTTTTCTTCTAGAGAACCTTTCCTGGATTAATAGAGTCTTCGTCACAGGCTTTCTTATGAATTTACCATGTGTGCAGGAAAACATTTTCAAAATATCTTTAGGTGGGTAGCTCTTAATCTTTGCCACAGCCATCTCTCTATCAGCTCTCAGCTAATTGACTCAGGCTAAACATGCTGATATTCAGTTTCCCATGTATTTGTATTTCAGTTATAACTTCTTCTTCTTCTTCTTCTTCTTCTTCTTCTTCTTCTTCTTCTTCTTCTTCTTCTTCTTCTTCTTCTTCTTCTTCTTCTTCTTCTTCTTCTTCTTCTTCTTCTTCTTCTT
>NW_015403258.1:0-3337 GCF_001527695.2 Protobothrops mucrosquamatus
CAAAAATATGGATATTTTTTTTAAGCAGGTGCCCTTGGCTACTGCTATGAACGCCAAGAGATGTGTTCACATTATTTTGACATCAAGAGGAGTAGATATGTAGATCATAATTTATGTCCACATTAGATCAGGTTAAATGTGAATCTAGGATCAACTAATATTGGTTATAAACCTAGATTAGTTTTGGAATTTTCCTGCCCAATAAAGGCTGACTGTAAAACAGAATGCCCTGGCCAAAAGTCAAATTGTTGCCCTGCCATACAGATATTTGATATACAACTGACTGATTATACTTAACAGATTAATTGATCTGTTGTTTGGGGACAACTTTTATTCAACTTTGGGGTATATTGTAGATATTATTGACACTTCTATTGAATCTATTAGTATTCCTGATTTAGTAGTTGACTTTGGACTTTATAGAAGCTGCAGATAAAATTAAACAAATGAGTAAATTCAAAATATTACAGATTGGCTACCAAGCACTCAGTTAAAATAACAATTCTTTAATTGATATAAAAAAGAAGTGAACCAAAGAAAATAGACTAAAGTTATACTTTAATTTATATAAATTACTATGAAGTAAAATTAAATATTCCTTTAAAAATGTCCCTAATTAGATAATCTTGGCTTTTGGCAATACATTGTAAAGTAGACATATTTTATGAAACATACCAGTATGATGAGGATTTGTCTTCAGAATAGCATTAAACAGCTTGAACAATCTTTTAACTTCAAATTTTCACTGGATATCACATACATTTTTGCCAAACCTTCCATAGATATCCAGGCATTTATTTCTGTACCATTGAAAGCAGTGTAGGAGTGTAACTTTTAACTTGAAAACCAGTTTCTTGCACAAAGTATCTAGTTATTTTTCCATAATAATGAGTCTTTGGGCTTGCAGTTATCTTGTAGCCGTAGTCTTCTGAACCACATTAAAATAAGCAGTAAAGTGGAGAAAATGTAAAATTCTCTTTTTAAAAAATGACATTCAAGGATATTTTTTTCAATTATATGTTAATAGTACTGTACCAGATGTTCACAGCTGTTTTGTTATCTTTATCTGTATTTCTGAAGCTTCAATATTACTCCTGAGTCAACCACTCTTGTTTGGAATCCATGTTTTTGCAGATTATGATTTATGGAGTTCTAGAATGTCTCTGTATTTCTGTGCTATTCCACTCTGGAGATGTCTCAAGTATTCTGGGCTTGTATGGGATACGACTCCTCCAATTGCCATTTGGCTGCTATTCGTGTCGCGTAAATGACATAGCCCCACGAAAGCAATACAGTAGCAAGAAGAATCTGTGAAAGAAAACAACAAAATAACCTTCTTAATATAAATGTACATTTGATATGTCAAACCTCTTTATACTTGTTTTATCCCCATCACCAAAATCAAATCTGCAGCTTACCTCCAAGAACCCAGGGGCTGAAGAGGGTCATATGAGGTTAGTGTCTTACTAAGACCATGCTTATATACTGTAGTGTTGCTATTTATTAAATGTTCATCCTGCCTTTTTCACAGGAGTTCAAAAGTTTCCATGAGGGTCTCTATTTTATCCCAGTTAGGTTAAGAGTATGGCTGGCCTTAAGATATATAGTGAAATTCCATATCTGAGAATGAATCAGAACTTGACTCTCCACATCTTAGTCCAATACCTGCACCCCAACACCACAGTGATTATTGTTAAAAATAAGTTTTATATTAACCACTTTTGTTAAAAAAAATCAGTTGGCTGGATGCATTTAATTTGCTAAGCTATAAAGCATAGTTTACAATACATAATGATCTAATTTAGATCCCAGTAAGCCAAAACTGGAACCAGTTTGGTCTAGTGTTTCAGGCACCAGGCTAGAAACTAATGAGACTATGAGTTCTAGTCCTGCCTTAGGCATAGAGCCAGCTGGGTGATTTTAGGCCATTCACTTTTCTCTCAGCCTCATGAAGGAAGCATTGGCAAACTACCTCTAAAATATTGCCAGAAAAACGGCAAGAACTCCAGGCAGTTGTCAGGAATCAAAGGCAGAAGAAAAGCCAAACATTGAGGGCTAAAATATTAGGTAAACATGGTTTAACAAGAAACCAAAAAAGTTCGTGCTTATCTCAGATGTTTAGGTAAGATTAGAACAAAGCTCATAAGACATCTCACCTAACTTAGTTTCTCTCAAAAATTCTGTTTTTCACAATTCACTTTGAAAGAATGGACAGGTTTTTGAATTATTGCAACTGCTGGACAGCAGGGATTCAGAAAAAAAATGTGGATTAAGTTTCGAATCCTGCAGAGATTTACCAATAAACACAGACATAAAATGTGCCCACCCAAAAGAAACTGAGAGACCTTGAGTGCTAGAACTGCCTCAGGCAGGAAGCCAGTAAAGTAATGTTGGGCCAGTCATTCTCTCAGCTCTAGGAAGGAGAAACTGGCAAGCTATTTTTTGTGGTTGCCAAGTAAAACACAACGATTTTTCCAGGCAGTCGCCAGGCATGAAAAATGACTTGAAGAAACAACATTATTATAAAGGACTAAATCAAAGCCCGCATTTGATTAAACTTAACAAAAAGCCTAGTTTTTGTTTCAAGTTAGAAAGAAAAGGAGAAAGGCAAGAAGCCATGGCCTAAAGTGGGGCAATGATCTATTCTGTACAATCCCAGTTCCTGATTTGGCACATCTGTGGATTCTTGATACAGCTCCCCTATAGACAACCAGCTACTGTGATTAAAAGGGGGATGGGAAATGCCAGGATCATTATATCTGGAAACTTGGTCAAGGGTTGAGATAATAATAATAATAATAATAATAATAATAATAATAATAATAATAATAATAATAATAATAATAATAATAATAATAATAATAATAATAGTAAAGTTGGAAGGGACCTTGAAGGTCATCTAGTCCAACCCCTTGCTCAGGCAGGAAACCCTATACCATTTCAGACAAATGGCTGTCCAGTCTCTTCTTAAAAACTTCCAGTGCTGGAGCATTCACCGCTTCTGGAGGCAGGTTGTTCCACTGGTTAATTGTTCTCACTGTCAGGAAGTTTCTCCTTAGTTCTAGATTGCTTCTCTCCTTGATTAGTTTCCACCCGTTGCTCCTTGTCCTGCCTTCAGGCGCTTTGGAAAATAGCTTGACGAACTCCCCCCCGAGATCCGGATGATTCCGGATCTCCTTACTTTCCGCCGCGCCCTCAAGACATGGCTTTTCCAGCAAGCGGGCCTGACCTAGGGAGGATTTTAGGTAGGGATTTTAGGTAGGGACGTTTTTAAAAAGTAATTTTAATGGGAACACAGCAATCAATATTTGGCTTTTAATTAGGTTTTAGTGGGGTT
>NW_015403259.1:0-3337 GCF_001527695.2 Protobothrops mucrosquamatus
AAACAATTCCTTCTAATTTTGCACCTCTTATAATTCCTTGTATTGCATGTTCCGGAATAGCCCACATTGGGATTTTTAAATTTACCTTATAAGAATACTTTTTCCAAACTCTCAAAAGTGCAACTCTTAAAATATGAGATTTAAAAACACGATCAATTTTGTTATCAAAAAATAAATAAGCATGCCATCCATAATATAAATCCCAGCCTTCAAGTACCAAGATATCTCTGTTAGTTAAATTAATCCAATCACTAATCCAAGTTAAAACCACCGCATCATAATATAATTTTAAATTAGGGGCTTTAAGTCCCCCTCTTTCCCGTGCATCTTGCAAAATTTTGAATTTTACCCTAGGTTTTTTCCCCTGCCAGATAAACCTGTTGATACCTCTTTGCCACTCCTCCAAATTTGAATCCTTTTTTAAAATAGGTATCATCTGGAACAAAAAAAGGAACTTTGGGAGAACATTCACTTTTATCACTGCGATTCTTCCCAATAATGATAACTGTAATTTCTTCCACTCCATCAAATCCTTTTGAACTTTGCTCCATAACTTGTCATAATTATTTTTATACAATTTAGCATTAGAAGCAGTAATATCAACACCCAAATATTTCACTTTTTTCACTATTTCAAAACCAGTTACATTACTTAAAATCTCTATATCTTTCATAAACATATTTTTAGATAATATTTTAGTCTTATTATTATTTACTTTAAATCCAGACACCTTTCCATATTGCATCAATATCTGTATCAGATTTCTTGCCGAATCAATTGGTTGCGACAAGGTGAAAACCAAATCATCGGCAAAAGCTCTAAGCTTATAGTCATTCTTACCCAAAGTTATTCCTTTTATAAGTGAAGACTCACGGATCTTGATTAATAAAATCTCCAAAGTCAGAATAAACAGTAAAGGTGATAGTGGACAATCTTGCCTTATACCTTTTTCAATTTTAATTGAGTCTATCAAACCTCCATTTACTATCACTTGGGCAAACTGTAGTTGATAGATAGCCTTTAACGCTGACAAAAATCTATCCCCAAAATTCATTCTATCAACCAACCGTAGCAAGAATTGCCAATCCAACTTATCAAAGGCCTTTTCGGCATCCAAAAAGATAAGAGCCGCCGGAATTTGATTATTTTTGTCCAAATACTCCAACAGATTCACAATTTGTCTGACATTGTTCTTCATATATCTTCCATTTATAAATCCAGACTGATCCACATGAATAATCCGTTTCAATACTTGCATTAGTCTGTTAGCTAATATTTTTGCAAAAATCTTATAATCCGTGTTCAATAGAGATATTGGCCTATAATTTTTAGGCTGAGTCATATCTTGATCCTCCTTTGGTATAAGTGAAATAAATGCACACCTCCAAGATGGTGGTATTTGTCCTCCCATTAAAATATCATTAAAAAGACATCTCAAGGGTTCTAACATTTCTTCAGATAATTTTTTATAATAAATTGCAGTAAACCCATCTGTACCAGGGGCCTTACCAACCTTCAATTGTTTAAATGCCTCTGCAATCTCTTCCAACGTAATCGGACAATTCATCAATCCTTTTTGATCATCATTAAGACGAGGCAAATTTGCTTGTTGCAAATAGTTGTCTATTTCAAAAGATTGTATATTCTCAGAGGCATATAATTTAGAAAAATATTCCGAAAAAGCCCTTTTAATCAAGTCCTGTTGAAAAACTTCTTTACCCTTGTAATTCATTTTCTCAATGAGTCTTTGTTTTTGTTTCTTACGTAATTGATAAGCTAACCATCTTCCAGGTTTATCTGCGTTACAAAATGTATTATGTTTCATATATTTCAAATTAACAGCAATTTGATCAGAAAGCAACATATTAAATTGTTCTTTCAACATTACAATAGATGACTTTAAGTTCTTATCCGTTGGATTTAAGGAGAAAGCTTTTTCCTTTATTTTTATCTCTTGCTCCATATCTTTATACTTTTGTTGCTGATTTCGCTTATAAGCAGAATTCATTGAAATTAAGGCACCCCTCATAACTGCTTTGCTTGCATCCCAAACCATTGACATAGAGGTGCCTTTATTCATATTCAACATAAAAAAATCTTTTAAGTAGTCTTTAAGTTTCTGCACATTTGTTTCATAATTCAATAAATTCTCATTTAATCTCCAAGTCCTTCTACTACCTCCATCAGTTGAAATTTCCATCCATACAGGACTATGATCCGACAATATCTTAGAAAAAATCTTCACCTTCTTAACCCTAGAGATCAGATCAGTAGTAATCAAAATAAAATCAATTCTGGAATAAGATTGATGCCTATCCAAAAAAAAGGTGAAGTCACTTTCTCCTATATTCCTCTCTCGCCATATGTCTCTTAACTCAAGGTCTTCCTGTAATGCAAAAAAACTTTTAGGCAATTTAGTTTGCATTGAAGTTTTAGCAGAAGTCTTTTTATCTCTTTTTGGATCTATTACACCATTCCAGTCTCTCATCATAATAACAGATTTATAATCCAATTGTATTATCTTTTGATGTAAGAGAGTATAAAATTGCTTTTGTTGTTGATATAAATTAGGTGTATATAAACCCACAAGAAGACATTTTTCCCCATTCAATATGATTTCAATAAACACAAATCTTCCTTCTGCATCAGCATCTATTAACTTTGGCATCAATTCCTTCTTAACATAAAGAACTACACCTGCTTTTTTCTTTGGAGCAGGGGCCATAAAATGTAAACCCAATTTAGGATTAAACAAATACTTTTGATCTTTTAATGTAATATGCGTCTCTTGTAAGCATATAATATCATTCTTATGTTGCTTCAAATAATAAAATATTTTCCTCCTTTTTTGTGGTGAGTTCAATCCATTAACATTTAAAGTTATTAATTTAGCCATCCTTTGGCTTTTGAAGCTTCTGAAGCATCCCTTGCAGATCCACCATGACAGATCTTTTAGGTCTAGCCCCTCCCACTGGCTCCGAAGTAGTACATGTTTGGGGCATAGCCTCTTTCTGCTGTTCTCTTTCCTTACGCTTGTAAGCTGCACGTGTCATTCTCTGATCTTTTGGATCATCCTTTGCCTCCGTTTGTAAATTCTGAAAATCTCCTGCAGATAATGACATAGCTCCAGGCAAGTCCACAATCAGTTGTTCCACTCCTTCTTCTGTTCCTTTAACTGGTGATGTAGAAGATGAATCAGCTTTCAGAACCGTTAGATAAAAATGTTTAGCCTTCTGTACTGTGTTAAGTCTGTAACGGTTCCCAGCATATGTTAAAGCCATTCCAACTGGTATTTCCCATCTAAAAGGCACTTGCTGCTTCTTCAACTCTTGAGCTA
>NW_015403260.1:0-3337 GCF_001527695.2 Protobothrops mucrosquamatus
TAACTCAGGAATCAAAGGGCCTTTTTGGGGGGGAGGGGCTGGGCTGGGGGGATGTGTTAGCGGAGAGAGGGGGGGGTTGTGAACGCCCAAGTCGTGGCCTGGACTGGATTTCTGCAAAATTCGACCTGCTCCTTCCGGCTCCCTGCCTGAGGACACGTGTTGGCGTGTTCGGCCTTATTTAAATTAAGAGCTAACCTAACATTCATTGGTACGTGTGCCGAACGCCCGGGAGAAAGGGGGAGAAATCCCTCTTCGGGGGACTCGTGTAGAGAAAACGTCGGAGAGTAAAAAAAAAACCTTGTTTTTTTTAAATAAAAAATAAAATAAAAGAACAGGCTCTTCTCTTATAAGAGGGCTTCCCCCCCCCCCCAAAAAAAGAAAAACTCGATCCGGTGAAAAGATTTTCCCGGGCAGGAAAACTCGCCAAGGGGTCGTTCTTGGGCCCCTCCCTGACTCGTGCAGCGACCACACGGTCTTAAGAGTGGGACAACGGAGACAAGTTAAATGTAACCCCCCCCCCCTTCTGTCCTCCCCCCCCCAGGCTTTAGCAGGTTTAACCTGGGCGGGGGAGAGGGGCAGGCTTGGGGCAGCTCGCCCCTGGGGTGCTGGGGGCGAATCCCCCCTCCTCCTCCCAGCTTCCCCACCCCTGACCTAAAGGCCGGGGCTCCAAGAGGCGGCGGAGCTTGACGAGGACCAGGGATGCGTGTCACAAGTCGCTGCGGGGCCCACCGGAGCCACGGCGGCCCGCAGGCCTCCGCTCGCCTCCCCCGCAGCTTCTGCCCAGCCAGGAAAACGGCTCCGGCCCTCGGAGGGCTTTGCCGGGGTCGAGCCGGGCAGAGGGAGGGGAGGGGAGGGGAGGGGGGTCGGCAACTGATTTTCCGTCCCCTGCAGGGAGAGCGACGTGGATCTCGCCTGCGCCCCTCTCTGCGGCCGGAGACGGCCAGCGGCCTCCGCGGAACCCGGGAACGGCATCCCCACGACGCAGTTCAACTGCTGGGGGAGCGAGGTCCGGTCCAGGCATCCGAGGCTGGGAGCGGAAAGCCGCCCGGAAGGAAGCCTGGCGCAAAGCCTCTTGGCGGCGTTGGATCCGCGCTCTTCGGGATCTGCTCTGCGCCCTCGTTCTTCTCCGGGGGCCCAGCGGTCGGAGGAAGCGCCCGGGGTCAAGGGCTTCCCACGGCCGGGACGCCCGGCTTTCCCTCGGCGAAGCGGCTGGAAGAAAGGGCCGGCAGCCGGGCAAGGCCTGGCTTAGCTTGGCCCCGGCCCTGCGCGCTTGTGGGGTCGCCGGGGGTCCTCCCGACACTGGAGGAGCGAGCGGGAGAAAGAGAGAGAGAGACCCTGCAGGGGAGGCAGCCTCGCTACTCGGCGACCTGGGCAGGCGCGCTTAGAGGAGCAGGAAGAAATGGCAGGGGTCGTAAGACTGCTACTGGTAGTAACAAGAGCGGAGGAGGACAGCAGAGCGAGGCAGCATCCCGGGCCGAGAGGTTCTCCGTCGTGGAGCTGGGCAAGACTTTGGGGAAGGGCTTCCCCTCCGGAGAAGACGGCAGAGGAGTCGGAGGCCTTGGGGTGCCGGCCTGGAAGACGCCCACCTGCGCGGAAGAGAAGGAAGGAAGGAAGGAAGGAAGGGAGGGAGGGAGGCCCCCTCGGACGGCTAGGAAAGGCGGCAAGGCAAAGGCCGAGGACTGGCTGAATTCTCACGGCTCTGCCAAGACGGGAAGGTGCGGGGTGAACTGCGCGTGGGGGGTTTGTGCCCAGGCGCCTTGGGCGAAGCCAGCCTCGGGGAGGGGGGGGGGTTATGGTCGCTATGGAGCTTGTGGGTCAGGCAGCGCTTTTTTCCCGGTTGGGAGGTTTGTTTGGGGGGAGTATTTCCAGCTGGACACCCCAAGTTGAATGCGGAAAGCACGTCAGAAATGGTGTAGGGTCTCCTGCTTGGGTGGGGGGCTGGACTAGATGACCTACAAGGTCCCTTCCGACTCTGTTATTCTATTCTATTCTATATTCTGTTCTATTTCATTCCATTCTATGTTCTATTCTATATTCTCTATTCTATTCTATTCTATTCTATTCTATTCTATTCTATTCTATTCTATTCTATTCTACAAACTGTTTATTCTATTCTATTTTATTCTATATTCTATATTCTATATATTCTATATTCTATATTCTATATTCTATTCCATTCTATTCTATTCTATTCTATTCTATTCTATTCTATATTCTATATTCTATATATTCTATATATTCTATATTCTATATTCCATTCCATTCCATTCCAGGAAAGCTGACGCAGGCTTTACAGATACTCGAGGCCTACGAGATGGCATGGCAAGTAGCCATAGCTGCGTAGCAAATGCTTGTGGTTCAGGCGCCAGGCTGTAAGCAGGGACATTGCAAAGTAGTCCTGCCTTGGGCACGAAGTCTGCTGGGTGACCTTGGGCCAGCCACCGTCTCTCAGCCCGAGGAAGGAGGCAATGGCAAATCACTTCTGAAAAAAGCCTTCGCCAAGAAAACTGCAGGGATTGTGGAGAATTGGACACGATTAAAAACAACAATAATAGTTTAGCTGGTTAGCAAATACTCGAAGGTGGGCGAAACGCTTCTTTCCTCCCCCCCCCCTCGAGCATCGCCTTAATATCAAACAGCAAAGGGCCAAATCCGGCCCGTTTCGGAGCGTCCGAGACTTCCCCGCGTTTGTTAACGGGTTGCACTCCGAAACAGCCCTTCCTCGCCAGATCCGGATTGCCCTTTTGGGGATCCCTGGGAGCCACTGGACGGGGCGCGAGAGCAGAGTGGCTCCCCCGACGATCCCTGGGGAATCAACCTCGGGAAGTGGACGTTTTGGGGCTCCAGGAGGAAGAATTTGTTCCCCGTGTAAGTGGCGGGTTCAGGGGGGCAGAAAGAAAGCGCTTCCTTCCCAAGGGTTTTGGGGACGCCCAGAAATCAGCCCGAGCGACGCGGGGGGAGAAGAGCGAGCGCGGGGTGCTCCGCCCGCCTGCGAAGCCTGCAGACCGACAGCTGGGACCCGTTTCTGCCCGGAAGCGCGCGCGTTTAAATCTGGCGTGCCTGCTGGACTCCTCGCCTTCGTTCAGACGACCAGAGAACGCGGTGGGCCGCTTTGCCCGGCGCGCCGAGGACGGGAAGCGTGAGAATCGTGACTCGGGAGACGCCTGGCACCGCCTGGACTGTCGCCCTCGGCTCGTGGGCGTGGGAGAGAGACGAGACGAGACGAGACGAGACGCGTGGGCGTGGGATTTTTGAAAAGATGGCTGGAAAGAGGGAGCCCTTGTGAACTCTCGGAAGCCCCCCCCCCCGGCAGCGAATCCTTTTCCTTCCTTCCTTC
>NW_015403261.1:0-3337 GCF_001527695.2 Protobothrops mucrosquamatus
TTCTTCTTCTTCTTCTTCTTCTTCTTCTTCTTCTTCTTCTTCTTCTTCTTCTTCTTCTTCTTCTTCTTCTTCTTCTTCTTCTTCTTCTTCTTCTTCTTCTTCTTCTTCTTCTTCTTCTTCTTCTTCTTCTTCTTCTTATTATTATTATTATTATTATTATTATTATTATTATTATTATTATTATTATTATTATTATTATCATCACAGTCTAGTTTAGCTGAATACATATATATGGTGAGAATCGGGTCACTTGTTTCTTACTGCTTTTCTAGCAAGGCCACATTAAAAACAATGAATTTCAGGATCAGGCTGGCATTAAAATTCCAGGCTATCCCTGGCAACTAAAAGGGGCACTCCAAAGTGGAAAAGATGCCAGTGTGTATGATGACGAAGCATTCCTGAGATGGGGTTTAGGAATACTTTGGTACAGCTGGTGATGAAGGACTTAGTTTTAAGCGACATGCTCCCCCTCCCTCCCAGAATGTCAGGGCTAGAAATGGGTGTGTTTCAACAACAAAATAAGCCTGAGAAAAGGCAATTTATTCCTGTGCACATTGTCAGATGCTTTGCATTTGCAACACAGTTGTGAAATTAAGATGTTCCATATTCAGAAGACATTTACTAAACCCCACCAGAAAAAAGATTGCCGAGGCATGTAGTCTCCTTCCTCAGACTTAGCTCCTGATGGCTCTCTAGATCCCTTCCACTGAGTTTTCTTAGCGACAGTTCTGTGTAAAAATGGTTTGCCACTTATATTTCTGGGACTTTCTTTCCTACTATTCCACTCTGCCTGGGATTTCCTTGTGGTCTCCCATCCGAGTTCTAATCAAACTCCACCCTACCTTCCTTCTAAGCCCAGACAAGATAATTCAAACAGTCCCCAAAGGAAGTGTGCGTGAAAGACATGTACCTGCCTCACTGAACATACTCTCAGCAAATTCTCAGTCCTGCCTTTTTAAAAGTTAATTATTTAGGGAAGAAAATCTTCCTTTCTGATTGAAATGGTAAGGTGTCCCAGTCTTGGTTTCTTTAGCATGCTTAAATAAAAATGCAAACGTGTAAAAATAATTAATGTGCGACAACAATAAAACAGACATTTTTCTATTTTCTAACAGATTGACGCCAGTAAACTATGGCAATCTGTAAGATCACAGCTCAAAAAAAAATGGTGGAAAATGAGTGGGTCTCAAATATTTTTCAAAGGTCTGTGGTGACAGAGATTGACAGATGTCAGAATAAAATATAATGGAACACGTAGCATTGTGAGGAGTCGTAAGACCTTTTAATCTTTCTTTCTATTCAGTTTGTTCATTGATTGATTTATATTATACTTCTGATCTTCTCCAAAGCCATTAACTACATCATTGTTTTTCTTTATTTGAACATTTTAGAAACTGAGTGTTTTAAGTGGCCTTAAGACAGTGATATTTTCAAAAACATTTTGAAAACAAATAATTTGCTTATTCAATGTAAGACTGTTAATATCAATACATTTGTCAATAAATTTAAAACTAATTATTTATTAAAAAATATCAACCACCCTACACCCAGCAACTCTGGATGGTTAAAACTAAATAAATTCAATTAAAAAATGATCTTGGCGACTCATCGGTTGAAAACCAATTTCCACAGCCAGGTAAATCACAAAGCAAACCTTTATTGCCACCGTAAGGCCATCCGTCAAAACAAGTGAACACAACAGGTAAAAATGGAACTGTTTAAACAGAAGGAAAACTAAGATGGACTTTTTAGACCTGAGGAAACATGCAGAGCAGAGCCAAATTGCCCCACCTGGAAGGATATTGATGGGGAGACAGGTTGGGCATTGAGGCAGGTTCTGGACTAATGCTCCGAATTCCACAGCGTGCTAAGGCCGAATAAACAAGGGTTAATTAATCAAGTTTGTGAAGCATGCAGTTCAGGGTACTGCGCGGATGGAGATTTTGAACGTACACCAGCGCTCTGGTGAGATCCTTCCTATCCAGAGGTGAGCCACTGAAATGGTTGCATTGCAACAAGGAGAAGGCCACGTAACGGTCACTTGGCTGCTGAAAGTGGGGTTTGCAAATACTGTTTGCCTGGCTGGCTGATTTGAATGCAAGGCAAAGTAGCTGCTTGGTAGGCAGCAAAAAGCTCCATTGTTCCTGGGGTGGGGGTGCAGGAGGGGTGAGGCTGGACAGCTTGGCCTGGGGGTAGATTAAGATACATAAGAAACCAGGAGAGGGCGAGTTCTAGCTGTAGTGTGGGGGACTTTGAGCCAGTTGCTCTCTCTCAGCCCAACCCACCTCTGAGGAAAATAAGAATCAGAAATATTAGGAGTATTCGTATTAAACTGCCTAGAGCCGTGGTGGCGAACCTATGGCACACGTACCACAGGTGGCACGCAGAGCCCTCTCTGTGGGCATGTGCGCCATCGCCCCAGTCCTAGGCCTTCAGCTGGGTTTTATAAAACCTTTTCGCTTTAGGCCTCCGCTGCCGTGTGCAAAAAAAAAAGGTTCAATCAATCAATTTCAACTTCTCGCGGGGAAAAAAAGATCCCGCAAAGTTGGAATTGATTGATTCAACATTTTAGTCCCACCCAGTCTGCCGTTAACATTGCAGCCACGCCCACCCAATGGGCCACGCTCACCCAATGGGCCACACCCACCCAATGAGCCATGCCCATCCGGCACCCGATGATACATAAGTGGGTTTTGGGTTGCAGTTTGGGCACTCGGTCTCTAAAAGGTTCGCCATCACTGGCCTAGAGTTTATATACATTTGAGGGAGAAGGTGGGATATAATAATAATAATACCTGCCACACAACACCCCAGACTTAACAACTGCCAATGAAAAAGACAAGAAAGTGTGAATAGCGGATATGGCAATACTTGGAGACAGGGGAAGGGAAGGGAGTCACACAACACAAAGACTTGCAAATGGAATGACTGTGGCAAAAGAAAGCAAAGGTATTACCATTAGCAGGAGGTGCTTGGGTGCAATCCCTAAACATCTGGAGCATCTCCTGAACACTTTCAGCACTGCCAAAATCCCCATCGGTCAATTGCAAAAGGCAGCTTCACTTGGAACAGCTGACATCCAGCCACAATCCCTTTGACACCATCAAGTAGCCACACATCTGCCATGGGAAGTACTCAGTAGGTGGACAAAAATGCCAGATCCAGTCTAAACCTCTGGCTGACTGCGGAACCAACCATGATAATAACAAAAATGCAAAAAAAGCAATTGGAAGGCCAAACTCATAGCTGGGAATTTTGCACGGCCTCTTGTCTAAAACAAAGGAGTCCCTGACTTTTTATTATTCAAGGCACAATAGAGTAATACCTCCGTCACTGG
>NW_015403262.1:0-3336 GCF_001527695.2 Protobothrops mucrosquamatus
GAGAGAGAGAGAGAGAGAGAGAGAGAGAGAGAGAGAGAGAGAGATTGGTATAATGATTAAGGTGCTAGCCTAGAAACCAGGAGATGGGGAGTTATAGTTCTACCTTAGCTAGGCATGAAAGCCAACTGGGTAATTTTGGGCTAGTGAGTGCCTCTCAGCCAAACCCACCTCACAAAGTTGTTCTTGGGGGGGAAATAACAGGAGGAAAGGATATTAAGTATGTCTGCTACCTTGAATTATTTGCAAAGTAATAAAGGCATGATAAAAATCAATCAATAAATAAAATGATGCAATCCTATATTCTCTTAAGCTAGCTTCCACTTATATAGTCAAATATATTTTCCTGACATCCAGCTTAATAGATTTTGCTTCTCATACAGTAAATGGACAATACTTCAGTTTGGGTCTCCCGTATCTAGATTGCACAAATTCAGCCAATTTCAAAATGGCACCCAAGGATTTTGAGTTTTCTGTATCTCTTAGAAAACTCACTGCTACAAAATGACCATTTGAATTTTTGTAGCTTCCAAATATGGTCACTCTATTTTATTGTATTGGCATTTCCTTCCTCCCTTACTATATTGCTCTCCTCTTTCAATCTTCACTCCTGCCTGGAACCTTCCTTTCCCCTCAATTCAGCTGCATACGCCATCATTTCTGGATTGTCATCTTACCTCACAATCATTTATTCTATTGAGCAGGTGGGTTTATCAACGTGGAAAGTGCTGTGGGCTTTTTTAAAATCAGCATGGCAACATAGCAACTGATGAAGACATTGTTTCAGAGATGCCTTTAATACAGAAGCTGGAAACTCAATGGAAAACCATAACTTTCCAGGAGAAAGAAGAAAAAGACATTTTTTCTTTTTTATTATAAGGAAGTTACTACACTGTGTACATATCTGCTTCTAATGCTGCAAGAAATTTATTTTATTTTTGGCCCCCTGGTCAGATCAGTTGCTGGAAAAACGTAGCTTAATATAATTTGTATATTGCACAGTGGCATCAGTTCATTTTCAGGACCAGTTTATTTATGAATCGGATTTTTTTCTCTCCTAAGTTTTGCTTCTCATTGATCTTTTTTTTTTAAAAAAAAGTTTTAATATTTTATATAATGCCTTGAGACCATCTGAAGAAAAGTTGAATATAAATGATTTACATTATAATAAACCTAAAAGTAAATCTGCACATGTGGAGAATAAGGGGTTGAAGGTTGAAATATTTCTACCATCCCTCCCCAAAAGAAATGAAGGAGACCACTGAATTTCAAACACTGTCCAAAACATGAAATGCATCCTCAAAAAGGGAATAAAACACAAAACAGCTTATATTGCTACAAAATTTGCATAGCACCAAGGTCAGCTACAGTAGGTTGATCTAAAATTACTAAGTAGGCCGAACTTCATTAGTAGTTGGATGAGGGAAACAGTAGCAGATCCCAGGGCTTTAGGCTAGACAAGAAGGTGGAATAAAATCATAAAATAAAGAGGTAGAAAACCACTTATGTATTTTTTATTGTGTAAACTATATGGATGCAACCATGATGTCACCAGGAATTAACCTTGATTGGAAGGAGTTTATTTTTTAACACTGCCCACTTCCTTTCAGATAGAAGGGGAAGGGGAAAATAGATAGGCCATGAAAAAGTCTTATACTGAAGGCTTGATTTTAAGTGGAAAAGCATTCAAATAATTATTTTCCATCTGCAGCTTTAAGCAATTCCTTCCAAGAGAAACTAAGGGCTTACTCAGGTCTCTGCTATATTAGCTGAATTCAGAATGACAAAACCACATAAATAATTCTGGTTCTCTTGGATATTCCTTTTTCTACACATTGTTGCAGGCAAACTCAGTCTGGTCCCTTTCCATTGCGGTGACTCACAGCTCTGATAATCCCAGCATCATATGGAACTCAAAACCAATATATTTGGAGGGCATTATTATAGGAAAGGCAATCTTAATATGCAATATGCATTCAGTTTGACTAAAACCATATTCATTAAAAAGGCACACACAGGATCACACTTTCAGACCGTCTAAAGCAGTGGTTCTCAACCTGTGGGTCGGGACCCCATTTGGGGTCAATCGACCATTTCACGGGGGTCGCCAAGCAAGGCTGTCCGCCATTTTTTTGTCTGCCATTTTTTTTGTCCGCCATTTTTTCCCCTTTACCGGCGGGTGCCTTACCTCCCTTGGGTTGGGCCAGCTGGTGGTCGGCCTGCTCCGTCTCTGCCGCTTGCCAGCTACGCCTCGGCCGGCGCAGGGGGCGGAACCACGCATGCGTGGTGCTCCCGGGCAGGGAAAGTCCTCGACTTACGACCGGTTGGGTAGTCCTCAACTTACAACCGGTTGGGTAGTCCTCAACTTATGACCGGTTTAGTCCTCAACTTATGACCAGTTTAGTCCTCAACTTACGACCGGTTGGGGTCGTGGCATTAAAAAGGTTGAGAACCACTGGTCTAAAGAAAATATACAGGTAGTCCTCGACTTACAGCCATTTGTTTGGTGATTGTTCAAAGTTATAACGGCACTGAAAAAAAGTGGCTTATGACCATTTTTCACACTTACAACTGTTCCAGCATCCCCATGGTCATGTGATTAAAATTTGGACACTTGGCAACTGGCTTATATGTATGATGGTTGCAGTGTCCCAGGGTCATGTGATCATCCTTTATGACCTTCTGGCAAGCAAAATCAATGGGGAAAAACCAGATTCACTTAACAATGATAGTAAGGAAGGCTGTAAAATGGGACAAAACTCTGTCTTGCTTAGCAATAGAAATGTTGGGCTCAGTTGTGGTCATAAGTCACTATAGGACTACCTGTAGTGCAACTAAGATGATCAAAGGCCTGGAGACTAAAACACATGAAGAATGGTTGCAGGACTTGAGTTTGGCTAGTCTTAAAAAAAGAAGAAATAGGGGAGACACTATAGCAGTATTCCAGTATTTGAGGGGCTGCCACAAAAAGGAGGGGGTCAACTTATTTTCCAAAGCACCAGAAGGCAGGACAAGAAACAATGGTTGGAAACTAATTAAAGAGAGAAGCAACCTGGAATTAAGGAGAAACTTCCTGACAGTGAGGACAATTAATCAATGGAACAGCTTGTCTTCAGAAATCGTGGGCACTCCATCACTGGAGATTTTTAAGAAGAGACTAGACAGTCACTTATCTGAAATAGTATAGGTTCTCCTGCTTGAGTAGGGGGTTGGACTAGAAGACCTCCAAGTCCCTTCCAGCTCTATTCTATTCTGTAGCTACATTGAGGCCTGGGATTCACAGCAAATTTAAGATGGATGAGCTTTAACTTATAGCACCCATCAATAAGCTATGAAGGC
>NW_015403263.1:0-3336 GCF_001527695.2 Protobothrops mucrosquamatus
CCCCACCCCGCCTGCCCGCAGGGCCCGCCGCAGATCGCCCAGGCAGCCCAGCAGCACCATGGCAGCCACGCCCTCTGCCCGCGCCCTGCAGCCTCAACTGTGCATGATGGGGTGTGAGGGCAGAGTCTTGTCTACGCTGCCTGGCTGCCATGTCCTTGGCTGTGCTGCTCCGCGTGGGCCACACTCGGGGGCGACTCTCCAGGGGGGCTGGTGGTGAGGAGGGGGTCGCAGGGAGACGCGAGGCTAGGCAATGGCATATGTGCCCACAGAGAGGGCTCCGAGCGCCTCCTCTGGCACCCGTGCCATAGGTTCGCCATCACTGCCCTATACCATTTCAGACAAATGGCTGTCCAGTCTCTTCTTAAAAACTTCCAGTGTTGGAGCATTCACCGCTTCTGGAGGCAGGTTGTTCCACTGGTTAATTGTTCTCACTGTCAGGAAGTTTCTCCTTAGTTCTAGGTTGCTTCTCTCTTTGGTTAGCTTCCATCCGTTGCTTCTTGTCCTGCCTTTCAGCGCTTTGGAGAATAGCTTGACTCCCTCTTCTTTGGGGCAGCCCCTGAGATACTGGAACGCTGCTATCACGTCCCCACTCGTCCTTCTCTTCATTAAACTAAATAAAATCCCAAACCCCCTGCAATATCTTCTGTGTTCTGCTTGGTCTGAATCCTTTTGCACTCAATTATAGAGCAAATAAGAGGAGTAAAGGCCTGGAGACTAAAACATGTGAAGAACGGTTGCAGGAATTGGGTACGGCTAGTCTAGTGAAAAGGAGGACCAGGGGCAACAGGATAGCAGTGTTCCAATATCTGAGGGGCTGCCCCAGAGAAGAGGGAGTCAATCTCTTCTCCAAAGGACCCGAAGGCAGGACAAGAAGCAACAGATGGAAACTAATCAAGGAGAGAAGCAACCTAGAACTAAGGAGAAACTTCCTGACAGTTAGAACAATTAACCAGTGGAACAACCTGCCTCCAGAAGCGGTGAATGCTCCAACACTGGAAGTTTTTAAGAAGAAACTGGACAGCCATTTGTCTGAAATGGTCTAGGGTTTCCTGCCTGAGCAGGGGGTTGAACTAGATGACCTCCAAGGTCCCTTCGAACTCTTATTAGTCAGTTAAATGCTAAAAGTGGCATCTGAACAACCTGGCATAATAGGGAATTTCTCATTCTTGAAGTCCTTTTGTATGGTGCTTCTCACATAGCTGTGAGACAGTTTTGTGTTATGTTTGGCCAAATCCTCTGTGCCGGAAATAGGATGCAGATAGAACGGAACGTAGGTGGGCTGTCCAGTGCTGTTCACCTATCTTGAATTATAATTCGCACAGTCTCTTGACATTTCTTTGGGACTGATTGGATTGGCTCCAGAAAAGGAGAAAACCACAAATTTCCTTTTGTTCCCAGTATTCTCCAAAGTGGGAAAATTGAGCCTGTGTGAGAGTTTAGCTGCAGCTTGGATAAAAAGACACATTTTTCTATTGACCGCCGAGCGTAACTCATTCCAACATTTATAGCGGCCGTGAATTTATTGCAGGCATTGTTGAAGATTACCAGCTGCCCTATTACGATATGGTCCCGAACGATCCCTCGTTCGAGGATATGAGAGAGGTGGTTTGTGGGAAGCACCTGCGCCCGGTGGTGTCAAATCGATGGAATAGCGATGAGGTGAGCACCGTAAATGAAATGAAATCAGATTTTATTTCTCTTGCCTTACAAAAAGAATCCATACCTTCTGGCTGGCTTCCGATTGGGATCTCGGGATCCACCCGGACTCCGAGTTTAGAATATGCACAAAAAAAGGTTTTCTTTCAATTTAAGAACAAAACAAAACAACGCTATCGTTCTGTTGTGAGAAATTGCTTTGCTGAACAATTAATGCGCCTTCAAAGAGCTTTGAATACAATAATATCCAAAGGACACTTTTAAAGTTGGATACTTTGTTAATATTTTTACACAATAGATTATTCCTACACGTAAAGCCCTGTTTTCTCTTAAAATACTAAGAGTAGACATTTAAAATGTTTTTATTTCCTAAAATCTGGTTTCTCAGCTTATGTATACAGACCCAATTACTAGACTCTCTTTTGAAAAGATACCTTTTTTAATTAGTTTTTGTGTGTACTTTGCCTCTTTGTCTCATTATTGCCTCTGTTTTTATTTATCCTTTAATCCAAAGTAAAGGATTTACTACAGTACTTTCATCTTTTATTTTTTTAAAAAATTTTTAATTAATTTTTTAATATTACATTTGCACATTTGAAAAGCAACGTGGCAGCTGAGTACAATAATTCCATTACATTTAAATATCATCAATACAGATCTTGAAAGTATTATGACAAATGATTCCCTCTCTTTCCCCCTTAATATATACCAGGGATGGCAAACCTTTTAGAGACCGAGTGCCCAAACTGCAACCCAAAACCCACTTATGCATCGTCGGGTGCCGGGTGGGTGTGGCCAATTGGCTGGGTGTGGCCAATTGGGGGTGTGGCCCATTTGGGTGGGCGTGGCCCATTGGGTGGGCGTGGCTGCGGATGTATGGCAGACTGGGTGGGACTAAAAAGTTCAATCAATTCCAACTTTGCAAGATCTTTTTTTTCCCCACGAGAAATTGAAATTGACTGATTAATTGAACCTTTTTTTTTTTTTTTTGCACACGTTGGCGGAGGCCTAAAGCGAAAAGGTTTTATAAAACCCAGCTGAAGGCCTAGGACTGGGGCGACGGTGCGCGTGCCCACAGAAAGGGCTCTGAGTGCCGCCTCTGGCACCCGTGCCATAGGTTCGCCACCACTGACATATACTGTCTCCTATTCAAACCAACATGATTCTTACTCTATCAATCAAACAGAAAATAACTTTCTAGCATTCATCAGTAATCTTCAGTTTATACATATCTTAATTAATTTAACATTCCATCTTTTAGGCCGTCAATGACCTAATAACATTTTTCTTAATTTTAATTTTAAAATTAAAAAAGCACTTTCATCCTTTAATTTATGCCACGTTCCTCTGTCACCGGAGTTCCGGCATTCCTTTTTTTTCCTCATTCGTTTCTCCCTCTGTGCTTCCCTCTCATGAAGCCCAGGGACATGGTTATGGGAACTCCTGGTCAATTCATCTCCTTCAGAGTTTTTTCCCGTGCGTGACCTGACGTTATTTTTCTTTGGGTGGCCCGTTTTAAATCGGGCGTAACAGGGCGAGCGTACGTTGGCACAGCGTTGGTGAATGTTATTTCAGCGTTATTCGTTTCTATGAGATTCTCTTTTCTGTTCTCGTTCCAGTGTTTAAGAGCAATATTGAAATTAATGTGCGAATGCTGGGCCCACAACCCAGCCTCTAGAC
>NW_015403264.1:0-3336 GCF_001527695.2 Protobothrops mucrosquamatus
CTCCTCCTCCTCCTCCTCCTCCTCCTCCTCCTCCTCCTCCTCCCTCAATTATGTTCATAACTGAAGATACCAAAGATTGAATCTGGATGTTTTGCAAAAAAAAAAAAAGAAGATACGTTCTGTCACTAAGCAACATATCAATTGAATAATTATATAAGTAGATAGCATCTTCATGAGAACTAAATTGTTTAATTTACCTTAAGTCATAACAGAAATTTAAGATTTTATGACTTTGGAAATTGGTCACTAGAGGGGGCTAAAGATTCCAAGTTAAAGATATTTCAGACTTTAATTTATATTGGCTTATTAGTTTTTTAAAAATTAATAAATTTGTTTTTTTTAAAAAAAAAAAACAACAACAACTAAGCAACATGACGATTGATATAACCGTGACATTATTACTTTTTTTCTTTTTTTGGTATATGCCACATTTCATTTAAGTACTTTGGGAATGGAAGACACAGCTCATAAAGATTTTTTTTTTAAAAAAAACTTTTTTTTCACAGTTTTGCATTTTTTTTTCATCTTGTGCTTTCTTGCTTCACTTAAGTGGTTAAGAGGGCAGAGCTTTTCCTTCTCTTTCTTTTGAAAACGTCTAAACAGTTTTGGTAGTCCTATTTCATGCCTGGTACTCAGGAGAAAATGCTTGTAGTCCATCAGAGGAGCAGTGTAGGTCACTACAAGACAGATGTTCACATGCCTTTGAATAAGGCTGTTGAAAGAAAAATCTTCATCAGGGTCCAGTCCAAGCTGGGAATAAACAAAATGGAGACTGCTTTAGAAATAAGTTTGTAGTTTATTGAAGAGCAGAGGCAGACAGAAATGTGGCTCTGGGAAAGCAGACCACATGGAGCTGAGAGTGGTGGGTTTTTATACCTTTTTGGGCTTTTGTATTTGGAGTTGTTTACTTTTCCTGTGGCATGAACTTTGACCTGAGCTTTTCAGTGTGTCCCTTTTTGGTATTCTGATGGTGATGGGTTAATCCTATTATGTCCTAAAGATCATATCTTGCTTCCCTGTGGCTGTGGCTGATGGCTTACTTCCTGTGTTGGATTTTTTCAGTGAGGGGTTGCTGGTTCTAATTCCATCACTCTGCTATTGTTAGCTGTCAGTTTTGCTGCAAGGGATTTCAAAATATTTTGTCTTGAATGGAATTTGTCTTGAATACCGCAGGCAGTATTTGCTCAGAATGGGGCCTCAGACTTTCTAAATGGGATTATCAAATCTGCATTTCTATAGACCTGGCCGCTGCCTAGTTTCTGCTTCTGCTTATTAAGAAAAAAATGGGCCTGCTTTTCTGCCTTTAAGATCCTTTGGGGAAATATAATATTCTGCTTTTTAATATCCCCAAAATATTTCTTTCTGGGGGGTGACTTCCCACAAGGCAAAACAGAACCCTTCAGGCTAGCAGATATTTGTGAATTAGCATCCCAAAGGTGCTTTTTTCTTTCCAAAAGGCAACTGAGTTTCTTTTTTTTGTATGTTTTTTTTTTTTTCCCTTTGAAAATGTTTCGCTTCTCATCCAAGAAGTTTCTTTAGTTCTAAGCTTCTTGGATGAGAAGCAAAATGTTTTCAAAAACAAAACAACAACAAGAAAGTTCAATTACACATTAGGACAGCTGTAACCTGAATGATTGAGAATCTCCATAGATATTTAATGAATTAGTAATTCAGAAGAATGGGTTCAGAAAGACATGAAAAAAAACCCCAGTCTGTAAGACACAACAAGAATAGGAACAATAATTATCTCCCATAAATTTTAGGCCATGCACAGCAAGTACAACAAAGTTGCCTTCCTGTTCCTGTTGACCCATCCTTTTTAAATAAATGCTTAGTTACTTAAAAGGCCACTGGAATGCAGAAGCTTTTAAATGATCAGCAAATGGATACACATTTTCCTGGGTAGGGGAAAAAAAGTGGAGCATTTTCTACCGAGCTGGAAGACATCCTGTTCTAGTGTCAAAGTGAAAAGTTTTTAAGAAGTTTAAGAAGTTTTTAAGAAGACAATTATTACTGTGTCAATGTGCTGTAGTTGTATGCAACTAACCCTTTCCATTTCCTTGAATTTCTTCATTTCTGTGCTAGCAGGGTAAAGTTGAACAGTGTATCTTAGTTGTCTGAAAATATATTTCACACAGTATTCCTGATGGCAGTGGACTGTGAGTGAGTAGGGTTGATGGCAGATGTAAAAATGTCATGTTAGTGGCTTCAGCCATGGAATTGAAATTCTATCCTGTATGTACCTTCAAGTACCTTCTATGCTGACTCCTGACAACTGCCTGGACAATTACTGATAGTTTTATTGATAAGATAAGATAAGATAAGATAAGATAAGATGAGATGAGATGAGATGAGATGAGATGAGATGAGATGAGATGAGATGAGATGAGATGAGATGAGATGAGATGAGATATGATAAGATGATAAGATAAGATAAGATAAGATAAGATAAGATAAGATAAGACAAGACAAGGCAAGGCAAGGCAAGGCAAGGCAAGGCAAGGCAAGGCAAGGCAAGGCAAGGCAAGGCAGGATGAGATAGGATGAGATAGGATGAGGTGAGGTGAGGTGAGGTGAGGTAAGATAGGATAGGATAGGATAGGATAGGATAGGATAGGATAGGAATTAATGAAAATGATAGGATAGGATAGGATAGGATAGGATAGGATTCCTGAGCCAGCCATGCTGAGGGGAAAGGGAGAGGTTTCCAAGCTGAGCCATGCTGGCTCAGGAATTCTGGGAGTTGAAGCCACAAGTCATAAAAGAGCCAAGGTTGCCTACCCCTGGACTAGCCCAGTCCTCACCTGCATATCTCTTGCAGAACCGAGCTATGGATTGAATCCATAGCTCTGTTCTTGGCTGCAGAGGCCTTCTGAAAAGCTCTGTGACTGAGAAATGCAGGCCTGGCTGCAGAAGAGGGCTCAGAAGAAGAAGTGGGCCTGTGAGGAGAGGCCTGGCTGCAAGGAAAGCGGGTGCAGGGCGGGTGGGGCAGCTCCACACACCCCACTCCCACCCTAGCTTGATTTTTAGATATGTGCCTCACTCAAAACTAGGTCGTATTTTTGAGATAGGGATTATATTAAGCCCACCCCCAAAAATCAAGCTAGGGCTTTTGGTTGGTGTAGGCCTTACTTTCAGGAAAAGACGATATAGCTCATCGTTAAGATCGGTCTTGCAAATTTTCATTACAACCTCCAACCACAACTAGAACTAGAATTTGCATTGCTAAGCAAGACAATTTTTAAGTGAGTCGTGCTCGATTTTGCAACCTAGGGGAGAGAAACGCTACCGTTGTTAAGTGAACCACACAGTTTTTCAATGAATCTGGCTTCCCTC
>NW_015403265.1:0-3335 GCF_001527695.2 Protobothrops mucrosquamatus
ACCTCTGTCCCCCTGCCAATACAGACTGCGTACGGTCGGTGAGGAAGGAGGAGAACCACCGCATCACAGTGCCTCCCACTCCCAACCCACCCAAACGCCGCAGCATGATGCTGTGGTCCACAGTATCAAAAGCCGCTGAGAGGTCCAAAAGAACTAGGACAGAGGAATGACCCCTGTCCCGGGCCCTCCAGAGATCATTTTGAAAATTCTGTTCACTCAGAGCAAAAGTAATGTGCCTTCTCTGTAGTAAATTTCCTAGGGAGAATATTTGGAGTTATAATGTGATCTTTCAGAAAGGCTGCTGTGATATTTCACATTTGATCTGGTCTACTCATCATTTTCAACCTGCTTTCTGCACAGTATTCATGAATTAAGTTTCTAGACAGAAGGTTGGTAATAGCACATTGAATCATTAGAGACTTTTGTTTAGAAAGACTGTTATGTGTTAGTCATGATGATGGGTTCAATACTTAGAGTAAGGCTAGAGAGCTTGAGACAAGATGACCAGCGATTAGAGTCTGAGAAGTCTTTCTTTCCTTATGAGGCATGGATGAAGGTTCATGAAGGTTTATCTATACAAATAGATTTATATTTGCAATTCTAATGCATAATAAACGATAAAGAAACATCTAGGGGGTCAAAGAAAAAATGAAGTAGTGAAAAACTAGATGTAATTAAACTGGCAGTATAGATATTGTTTTGCCTGCTAGTTACTAAAAAGATTTTAAAAAATCAAATAGAAAGAGTAATTTCTATTTTGCTAATTTAATCATTTCTGAAACTAGTTACTTGTCCTCAAAAGCAGTTGGGATGACAAACAGTTAAAACACAGTAGTGTAGAATTACAGTTCACACATTTTTTTTCAGAGCAGATACATTTTGTGCTTTATAAGTTAGCTTACAATTGAGCTTTTGTTTTTTGCTATTTTGGGGGTAGTTTTTTTTTTTTAATGATAAGACCCCTTCTGGGACATGTCACTTGCAACTTGTGTTTGTCATGCTTATAGTGCAGTGAAAAACACACACTAAATTCAATCTTTAAATTAAGCTGTAACCAAGCTTGTATATTCATTAGAGGAGAAAAATTCTCTTCTGAGAAGTTCAAATTGTTTATTGATTTTCATTTCTGTGTTCAAGTGAAGCTTGAGTAAGTCTGTCTTATGGGAGTCCCTCTGGGGCAGCCTGGCCAACAAGTGCATTACATTTAAACCTAAGTGAGCAGTTACCAACAAAAATCTGAGAATTCCTTTAAAATTATATTAATAAAAAGCTAAAGGGTAAGATTTCCAGTTCAATAAAGTTGTTTTGGGGACAACATAAAGAACAGTCTTGTATTCTAGCCTTTATAAACATTTACCTTTGACAATATTACTGATTTTTTTTAACTGAAATCTACTGAAATTAAAAATGGGAAATGTGGAATTAGAGGCATGTTGTACAAAAAAGCAAAACAACAACAACAACAAAACCTATTCCCCCCCAAACGTATTTCTTAAATACTGTCAAAATTATAAGAAAAGGCAATTTAGTAGATGTGAATTTAAGTTTACTAATAAATTGCAAAATTATAAGGCCATCAAACTATCCTATCAAGTGTGAATATTATTCCTCTGTTGTCTTACTCTACTAAAAGCAGCCCTTGATAACTTGATCTGCCAGGGCATTCAAAACTCCAAGGCATTTTGGCTGGCATGAAAATTTTATTAAGATGGGTTGTTTGTTTCCCCACACTTTTTGTGAATTTCATAAAGAATATTGTTTCTTTACCAAAGGCATTAATACTTGTAACTTGAACTTTCAGTTGCAATGAAAATGTATCAAAAGACAGAAATTCAGCTAGTGTGCTGGACTAGTCTTCATTCCCCGAGGACACACTATTTCTCTCCTTTCCTGGTCCTTCAATATATTTTTGGCCATCTTTCAAGTTTCGTTCAGGCATATCCACAAATTAGCAATCACCTCATCCCCATTTGGCTAAAGGTTTGTGGCTTCAGCATTTTAGCCTTTACTAATGGGTTATTATCATTTGCTATTAGCTACTGAGTTAGTCATTTCGCATCACTTTTCATATCAGTATTAATGTTTTCTGGTTTGATTATTTCGCTGTTTATAGTTTATATAATTTTCAAGTGTACACACACACACACACACACATTGTGTTTGTGTGTGTGTGTATGTGTGTGTGTATCTATATCTTCTACCATAGATACTATTTGTGCATTACTGTTTGCAAATGTTATGGTTCAGAATAGTGCTTTCAATAGCATGGGAATTGTTGTTGTACTATAATACATCCCATCATATTTGAATACATAATAAGAATTGCACCTTAATGTGGCACACAAATGTTTGCTACAGATTAAGATCCCATATATGGATCACCGAAGTAAAGATGTGATTTTTCTCTTTCCCCACGCTTTTTGTGAATTTCATAAAGAATATTGCTTCTTACCAAAGGCATTAATACCTCTATCTTGAACTTTCAGTTGCAATGAAAATGTATCAAAAGACAGAAACTCTTTCTGTTATTAAAATGAAGTTTATTTGGAGGATACTTGATTTTGATAAAAAATTGTAACTTAATAAGCTTACACTTATATTTTGATATTTGTTATACAATTGGCCACGTGTTCAAACTACTTTCAAGGGACTGACATACATAGCTACATCTTTTCCTCCTTTTGGGCATATCATAGGCTACTTTTGAAAACTACTTTTGTCAGTATCAAAAAAGAGTTTGTCATTCAAAACTGGAAGATGTTGCTTGATGATTAACATCTTAAATGTCTCATTGAGCATACAGAATTAGCTGTATAGATTTTGGATTCAGACCAATAAATGGTATTCCTGAGGATTCCATTAAATTATAATGTTTGTACTTCAAATATATTTGAAAACCATGAACCATATTCCTCCAGGTGACATCTGTTTGGGCCTATCTATTAACCAGAGCTGAAACTAGCATTAGATCGGGCAGAGCAAAAATGGCAGGGGACATTCATGTTTGTTTAGAAACACCACCTTCCCCCTCTTTCAGACATTTTCTCATTTTCTTTCTAATTTTCTCTCTCACGACATTTAATCTCTATCTTTCGAACAATAAACTATGGGAGAAACAGAGGGAGGGAGAGAAAATGAAAATCTCTTAACAGAAGTCTGACCTTATCTCTGGAAATTAGGCCAAGGGACACAATAAATTAGACTTTGGGCCACTTAATAGTTGTTGGGATGCAGGTTGTCCATCCATACTTCAATAGATGTAGGATAAATTGAGATTGCAGTGATAAACACAGTAACCTTTCCTTCGCCTGCTTTGGTAGAATGTACAAACCTTT
>NW_015403266.1:0-3335 GCF_001527695.2 Protobothrops mucrosquamatus
GCATTTGGTTTTTCTTGCCTAAATGTAGAACCTTGCTTTTTTCACCATTGAATTTCATTTTGTTAGATAGTGCCCAGTGTTCAAGTCTGTCCAGATCCTTCTGTATCTTAAGCCTGTCTTCTGGAGTGTTGGCTATTCCTGCCAGCTTGGTGTCGTCTGCAAATTTGATGAGTTCCCCATCTATCCCCTCGTCCAAATTGTTGATGAAGATGTTGAAGAGCACTGGGCCCAGAACAGAGCCCTGGGGCACCCCACTACACACTTCCCTCCATGTAGATGCGGTTCCATTGAGGACCACACGCTGAGTACGGCCGGTCAGCCAGCTACGGATCCATCTGGTGATGATACTGTCTACCCTACATTTTTCTATCTTGTCAAGTAGTAGGTTGTGATCTACTTTATCAAATGCCTTACTGAAGTCCAAGTAAATTATGTCCACAGCATTCCTCTGATCCACTAATTTTGTCACTTGGTCAAAGAATGCAATAAGATTTGTCTGGCATGATCTACAGTATTTTTGACAAACCCATGTTGGCTTTTAGTAATGACTTTGTTTGCCTCTAGGGGTTCGCTGATTCGTTGTTTGATTATCTTTTCCAGGTATTGAGGTCAGGCTGATAGGTCTGTAATTTCCTGGGTCCATTTTTTTTCCTTTTTTGTAGATGGGAACTACATCAGCTCTTTTCCAGTCCTCTGGTAGTTCCCCAGTGCTCCAGGATCTTTGAAAAATATAGTTCAATGGTTCTGAGATCACATCTGCCAGTTCCTTGAGAACCCTGGGGTGTAATCCATCTGGTCCTGGCGATTTGAACTTGTCTAGGCTGGACAGGTGCTCACTTACCATTTTCTGGCCTATCTTAACTTGTGTTTCTATTCTGTTTTTTATGGCACTATTTTTGATAGGCTGGTCTGTTTTTTCTTCTATATCATCTTCTATTGTCTATGCTAGTACACAATTGTAATTTTATCTTTCCAATTTTCATTCAGTAGAGCTAGATCTTAAATACTGCTGCAGGGAGACTTCTAATAAAGACAGGATGAGCTAGATTCCCTGAAGGACTGAAGACAGTATTTATGGCGGAGATTGGAGGCTGGGTGAATTGTGGCTGGCAAAATCGCTCCAGAGAAATGAGAGATCGTGAGATTGCCACAAGTACTCTGCATAGCTGCTCTTTGTGAATAGGCTGCAGAAACCAAAGTTTTTTTCAGTCAACTTATGAGTCGTGCAGCTGGATCCAAGGGATTCCATCTAAGCCCCCATTTTTAACATAGCCTATATGGACACAAAGCTTGAACAAGCCTCATTTCTTAATCAGTTTTGGAATAGCTTTTTTTAAAAACTGCTTTTGAACTACTAAGAACCTTCAGAATGTCATGCTTTTATCTCATTCACTGGGTGAGTCTTCTTCTTAGTGAAAGAAGTTTCAAGTATAAGTTCAACAACTCAGATTTTTTTTAACTTTTTGGAATAGACAGCAGAAAAGTATTTAGTGTGTTGATTTTGGAAAGTTAAAAATGGATTTGAAATAAGACTCTGAAATTAATTATAAGAATTAGAATTAATATATAATTATAAGAATCTTTCCTGTGGGAAATTGCTGTTGTTTAGATTCTTTAGGAAAAATAATGATTGGATAGTACACTAAACTGAACTAGAAGAAATGAAAGTTCACAATTAAAGGAGAAGAATACTTAATGAGTCAACATAGAATGGAGCAAAATATTTTAACATTGGAATTTTTGAAGAATATTTATGAACAATGGATTCAGAACTTAATTTTAAGAATGTCTGTCATCACAGATGATGTATAAGTGATGTTATAGAAAAGAGATAATACAGTACTGAAATTGATTTGAATGTGGATTGAAAAATGACAAGCTACAAAAATGACATGAAAAAAGATAATACACTGCATATACAGATTACAGTAAACTGGTTGATATTTTAATAATTAAAAGGAACATAAAATTAACAAACAAGAAGAATGATTTGGATAACTTTTCTATACTGACTGTACAGAAGAAACTTTTTAAAGTTTTGAAGTATTTTCTGAGAAGGGGCAAAGAAAAAAATAAATCAAGTCCTAGGACATTATTTGACATACCTATCAATGAGTTCAATATTCCCTTTCAAATTGTATCAAAATACAGCTGTAGTAAAGACTTCTCTGCCAACATGTATCCCTTTGCACATACCCTGAACTGCATTTGCCATTTTGGAGCCTATCAACCATATGTGGAGACAATTCCATTTTTTTTAATTTGTTCCCCTATTGGTTTGATAGTATCAGCAAATACCAAATAAGGTCAATTCCTTATTCACCCCTAACCTCTGATACTTAAAAGTTAAAAAACACTGGTCCTGATGTGAATTCTTAGGAACACCATTGCATATATCATTTATTCCTCTTCTTTATTTCATATACAGTATGTAGCTCAGGTTTGAATCTAGAATCTTTGATACTCTCTGAGCTTGGTTGTTTGCTTGCAGCCATGATGATCTTACCTAGGTGAGCAATGACACATATGCAAGCAAATAACCAAGCTCAGACAGCACCAAAGTCTCCACTAGTATTTGTCCTATGCCAGTGGTGGCGAAGCTATGGGACGGGTGCCAGAGGCGGCACTCAGAGCCCTCTCTGTGGGCACGCGCGCCGTCGCCCCAGTCCTAGGCCTTCAGCTGGGTTTTATAAAACCTTTTCGCTTTAGGCCTCCGCCGCTGTATGCAAAAAAAAAAAAAAAAGTTCAATCAGTCAATTTCAACTTCTCAAGGGAAAAAAAAAGATCTTGCAAAGTTGGAATTGATTGATTGAACTTTTTAGTCCCATCCAGTCTGCCGTTACCACTGCAGCCACACCCACCCACTTGGCCACACCCAGCCAATGGGCCACACCCAGCCAATGGGCCACACCTACCTGGCACTCGACGATGCGTAAGTGGGTTTTGGGTTGCAGTTTGGGCACTCAGTCTCTAAAAGGTTCGCCATCACTGTCCTATGCCCTCAGCATTGACGACAGAACCAAGAATTCATTAAGCTATTCTGCTTTTTTTTATTTTCTATCTTTCTCTGACACATCTTTGGATATATTTTGCTGTTCTTTGCCATGTTCTTTGCCATGTGCTTCTCAAGTCTTTTCTGCATACTTTAAGGACCATGATATATATTTTGCTATATTTATCACCAGGCCTCCCCCTTTTCTATTTTAAATATATAACACAAAGCATCAACTCACTGGATCGAAGACCAACATCCTACAAAGGAGATGAACGGCTTCATGTGTAGCTTGGCTGGATAATGTATACAGGACAGGAAGGGATGGCTGTGAAAAGAAAAA
>NW_015403267.1:0-3334 GCF_001527695.2 Protobothrops mucrosquamatus
AGAGAGAAAGGAAAGAGAAAGGAAGGAAAGAGGAAAGAGAAGAAAAGAGGAAAGAAAGGAGAAAGAGAGGAAAGAGAAAGTTAGAGGAAAGAGAAAGAGAGAGAGGAAAGAGAAAGAGGGGGAGAGGAAAGAGAAAGAGAGAGAGGGGAGAGGAAAGGGAAAGGAAAGAGAGAGAGAGAGAGAGAGAAAGAGGAAAGAGGCATAAAATAATTCATTTGCATTTAATTGTAATGGTTCAAAGAATGTTCGGAAAAATGTTCGGCCCTCCAGCACGTTCACTTCATCCAATCTGGCCCTCTTTGAAAAAAGTTTGGACACCCCTGATCTACAGTGAGATTAGCTCTTCAATTGCAGATAAAAAACACAGCAATGACTTTATTGCATTAATTTAGGTAAGGAGTTCTTCATACTGAAGTTACATTGTCCTATTACCTGCCTATGAAAAAAAAAGTCTCTTCTGAATTTTATGGTACAACATTTAATTAAAACTGTTAAGTTCTTATTTTCGATCAAAACACAATACCTTTGTGAAAAATAGGGTGGAAATAACGTACAGAGTACACAACACATATAGTGCTTAGAGACATGCTAGAATACAGTTCTGAGTTTGACATCTGCAAAGAAACTTGTCCCACTGATTTTAGTAAGTTTGCTTTAATGTTACTCCTGGAATTAATTTATAATTTTGGATCCGGTATGATGTAAAGAGAAAGTCATTGGATTAGAAGTGAGAAGATCCAGCTTTAAGTTTATCCTCAGTCATGGAAACGTCCTGGATGATTTTGAGCCAATCAGCTTAACTAGTTCATAGGTTGTTTTTCGATAGGCAGACAGTGCTTCTCTGTCCAAAGTTATGGTGGGAGAGCAAAGTGGCATATGGTTTCTGCTCAAATAGCACTGCTTTCAGTCTCTGCTTTTTTCTTTCTAGACCAGGGGTAGGCAACCTTGGCTCTTTTATGACTCGTGGACGTCAACTGGGAGTTGACGTCCACGAGTCATAAAAGAGCCAAGGTTGCCTACCCCTGTAACCTAGGCAATGCTTCCAGGCACTAGGTAAAGACTTCCATTCCTCCCCCCACCGACCCCCAGGTTTTACCATGAACATATAGGCATAGCCGGGTATTATCAGTGTCTCAATAATAGCAGAAGTGTGAATTCAATGCCGTATCTCATAACTTAATGGCTAAGAAACAGTGGGGTATAGATAAAGAGTCAAGGCCCAGCTCTGTGTCCCTCTTTACCTAAGAATTTGCTAATCAGAATCACTATAATAAAATCATGACCAGAGATCATTCCCTTTTGCCTTTGGTTTTAGGACACATGAACTCTGGTGGGAAGATATAGTTAGCTAGGTGTAAGGCTTTGCCTACTTCTATCCTGTCCTGTTCCCCCCCCCCCCCGGTAAATCAATCTCCTTTCTGCCGAAGCATAAAACCTGCTTGCATGGAGATTCCTACTCTTAGGAAAGCTCACATAGACATTTAGTCCTTGATTTACTTCTGTCTGAAGTTATATCGGACTCCACAAAAGGTACTTATAACAAGGTTTTGAGATTCCAATCTGCTCCTCCCGCCCCGCCACACGATCACATTTTGGTTGCTTGGCAACTGGCCAATGCATACTGCAATTTTCGGCATTTTTTTTGTCAGAGCTATTTACCTCAGCATTCACTTAATGTCCACAATGTTCACTTAAAGACCACTGCAAAAATGGTCATAAAATCAGTCATGGTCATGTGGTGACCCTCTTAATGACAGCCACAATTTACAACTATAATTGTGGAGTCAATTATGGTCGTATGTCGAGGACTACCTGTATATGCATGGGACACTTCAACCTTCAGCAGATAATAGCTTACCTGGACCTTATGGGCTACTGCTACTACCGGTAGCAGCTTCATGTTGATATTAAAGGGCAGAGTGGAAAGTGAGGAGTATAAAGAGTACAAAGAAACTAATAAGGTATTGCAAGAAAACTGTAATGCGCTGTTGAATGATCCATTTGCTTTTTAAAGCACACCAATTCCACTGAAGAAATTGTTGTCAGGGTTTCTGTACGAAACAATATACAGTAATCAAATCCTTTGTTTGTGTACGTAGTGAAACATCAGAATTGTTTTGCAACTTTTTGTCTACCTTTTACAGTCAATTCTTACTGGACTCCTATTCTCCGAGAGGAATTGAAAACATTGCTATGGCAGATGGGTCCAGAGCAACTGCTGATGAAACAAATGAGCAGTAATAAGTCTTTTTCTTTTCAGGGAGCAGTTTGCACCGAAAGTTGACATCTCCAGTTATCTGCATCAGCAGCCAGGGGACTGGCAAGGGAGAGATATTGAATGAGCCTCAGGAGATTTGATAAACGCGCCCGTTCTGGTGCAATTCATTCCTCTCCAGCTGAAATAATAGGCTTCTAGCATTGACAGCATCATTATCCTTTCGTGGAACATGTAAAGGGGAAAACGCTCCTCTCAACCCATAGAAACTAAAAAAACCCTTGTTCTTCAATGGAAGCTGCAGAATACAGAAAGGGAAGGAAATACTGAGAGACTGAAGGGAGGAAAAGCCAATTGAACCATCTGCTGCATTTATGGACGACAGGGCTGTGGGCTTGAGCCACGCGTAACATAACAAGAACCAGCATCCCTGCCAGAAGCAAGTTCATGACCAGAGCATTAACGTATAAATCATTGATATGAGGAAATATCCTGGATCTATTTGGATCCTCTGTCTGATGCGTATATCTAAATCTAAATCTACATATATATTTAAAAAAATTCTCTTCTTACCACTATGGGTGGAACGGATCCTTCTTGATCTTGGGTCTTCTGCCCTAGGAGTTTGAGAGCTCTGCACAGGATCTTAGCTATTCCAAGCACTGCTCTCTTCTGGAGAGCAGCTCTGATATTGTTCATGGGATCTGTTGGAGCCACTCTCCCACCTTAGGAGTCACAGCCCCAAGTGCTCCTACTACCACCGAGATCACTTTGGCTTTTACTTTCCACATCCTCTCTAATTCCTCTTTCAGGCCCACTTCAGTAGGACTAATTTACAAGGGACCTGTTATATATTTATGATGGTTAATGCTACCAACTCGTCATCTTCCTAGCATTATTCCTACAGGTACGGGATCCCCTTTTTATTTATTTATTTATTTATTTATTATTTGAATTTATATCCCGCCCTTCTCCTTGCGGACTCAGGGCGGCTGACAATCAATTAAAAACACCACTAACAATCACAAGTTAAAATTAATTAAAATGAAATATTTAAATTGTCTAATTAAAAAGTAATTAAAAACCCCTCTAAAAAACCCCTCTTAAAAATTATCCTAG
>NW_015403268.1:0-3334 GCF_001527695.2 Protobothrops mucrosquamatus
CAGATTTGCAACTTTTAACTTAGCTGTACAATAAATTAGAATTAGCAAATCTGATTACATTTCCCATCTGGTCTGGCTAATAAGGGTGACCGGGAGATGCATTGTCCTTAAAAAATGATTTATAAAGGCAATACTTTATACAGGCAATCCTTGATTTACCACCACAATTGAGCCCAACGCTGTTAAGTTGTTAAGTGGGTTTTATCTCGTTTTACGACTTTGCTTGTCACCGTTGTTAACGTGAATCACAACACTTCTTAGGTTAATAACACAGCTGTTAAGTGAATCTGGTTTCCTCATTGATTTTGCCTGTCAAAAAAGTCATCAAAGGGGATCACGTGACCCCGGGACACTGCAACCGTCATAAATATGGAGCCGGTTGCCAGAAGCCCCAATTCTGATCACGGGACCATGCGGACGCTGCAAGGGTTGTAAATATGAGGACTGCTCCTACGCCACTTTGCTGTTGCAATTTCAAACAGTCACTAAACAAAGAGTTGTAAATAGAGGATACCCTGTAATCTCATTCCCTCCTCCCAGTTGTGACATTTCACTGGTAATTTCTCTAGTCTAGTTGTTCTCTGATCTTTAAATACTGCGGCACGCACTTCCAGGCGCTGGCAGGGTGCTGGGATTTTAAACTAGGCTGGGTCTCAAGTCCATGCTGGTGGGCTAAATAAAATCCATTTTAAAATTATTTTCAAACTCCGCCAGTCAGAAGCACACCTTTTGGGGGCCAGGTTCACTCCACTCGTAACTCGCTTCATCTTTCCTCTGGCCCACGTACTCCGCAAACGTTTTAAATCAAAGTAGTATAGCATAAAAGCATTTTATTTGTAGATACTGAAATGTTTGAATAATTATATTACAGTATAAAGAAAGAGATGGAGCGAAGGGCTCAGACAGAAGGAAAAATAAATTGCTTTGCATTTCCTGATGAGAAGTGATCTTTTGTAGCCCTTTGGGAATTGGATCAGCTTCTGTCAACATCTGTGGTCACTGTCTATACACTATAAGGGAGAATATAAACAGAGGAGAGAGTTAGTGGAAATAGACACTGAGTGGAAAAGTTTTGCAAAGTGGTTGCTGTTCCTTCTTTCCAACATCCAACATACAGGTTTGCTTGGGACTCTTTTAACCTATTGATCTGAGGGAGGGGGACCCTCAGGTCCTGTCTATTATGCCTGCTATCAGCTTCTCCTAATAAAAGTTCCTTTTGGAAGAAACCGCTTCCTCGAGTTCTGCTTTCTTGGGATGGGGTTTTGAAGTGGGCCCTGACAGATGGTTTTCTTAAGTTTCAGAGGAGGCTTTTGCCAGAGGCACCTGGAATCCCTGGCCGTGTGAATGGACTGAGCCGTGGCCTTCCCTCTTATCCAAGCCAAAAGAAAAGAGGGGCAGGTGTAGAATGAAGGATCAGAAATCTACCTTGCGCTCTGTGACTGGTGGGCTTCCTGAAATTTGGACCTGAAAAAGGGAGAAAAGATACACATTTTTAAAATAACCCTTCGGGAAACATGTCAAACTTAGTGGCATTCTAAGCTGGGCATTGCCCGCTTCTCCAGTCCATCTATGGCAGAACATTCAGGCTGAAGAACTTCAAGCCATTTTAACCTTTGAGGGGGTGGGAGGCAAAATTTACTCCCCAGGGAGAAAATATTCTTCCCGTTTTCCAAACTATAATCCGTTAGGGAAGCTATGGCATGGGAGGTCAGGAAAGGCAAGATGGCGGAAGTAGTGTGGTGACAGATGCATGATGGACGGTTGAGGGAGCTAGTTATGTCTAGCTCTAATCCCCCTAGGATTGGGTGGAGGGGACATAATAACTGTCTTCTAGTACTTGAGAGGCTGTCACAGAGAAGAGGGGATAGATTTATTCTACAACGCACCAGAGGGCAGGACAAGAAGTATGGGATGGAAGGGAGATCCAACTTAGAAGCGAGGAGAAATTTTCTGATACAGGGAATCCTCAAGGTATGACCACAATTGAGCCCCAAATTTCTGTGGCTAGGTGAGACATTTGTTAAGTGAGCTTTGCCCCTTCTTATGACCTTGCAAAAGCAAAATATTCTTCCCATTTCATCTCCCCTCCCCCAAAAAAAGACTGTTAAGCAGGGGGTTGGAGAGAAGATCTCCACGGTCCCTTCCAACTCTGTTCTTCTGTTATTCTGAGAAGGTTGCACTGAAGATTCTAATCTCGTTGTTTACCCTTCTGTATCATATTCTTCCTCCTCATCTTTTTCCTCCTCCACGCTGGGATGCAACAAAACTTGTCTCAGTTTGAAGGCCAAAAGGATGGCGCCAATCACAACAGGCAGAAAGACAAAGAAACCCACAAGAAGCCAGTTTCTCATTGAAAACTTTTTGGGCTGATGACCGCTCCGGACTACACCTAGCAAGGGAAGAACTACAATGTAAAATTGTTCGAAGGAAAATACATCACATCCCTAAAATTCCTTATTTCTTCAGATAATCAAGTCTTATCCAGCACCTAAAAGGATAAGATTGTTTCAACTGGCTCCAGAAGGCAATTAACAACCTTTCTGTACATCTTTCAATAGCAAATACGATGATGCAAAATTCAAACGGCTTTCCAAACCAAGATGAATTGTGATTACAGTTTTATATGAAAACCCTACATTTACGGGGAAAAACTCCTAAAGTCACGCACAGCTGTATGGGATCTGTGAGAGCAACGGCTGACTTGGGGATAAATCTTGCCACGTCTGTGAAAACATTGAGACAATGTCTTGGACTCTTGAATCCGGCAAAATCTGGGCTTGGTAAAACACTCACGCCAAAAGTGGAACTTCAAGCATCGTAATAAAATTATACTATCAATAGTTCTATTTGAAGCTTACGCCCCTTGGAAAATAGAAAAGGGAAGGGAGGAAAGGAAAGGGAGGGAAGGGAAGAAAAAGAAAAGAGAGAAGAGGGAGGGAGGGAGGCAGGGAAGGAAGGAGGGAGGGAGGAATGTGTGACAAAAATCCTCCTCCAGCTGTGATGGGGGTCATCTGCATTATAGCAGAGCAGGGAACAGTAGAAACAAACAAGCAATCAAGCCAAGGTTTTGTAGCTGTTCTGCTGCTCAGCTGATAAATGGCAAATACTGGCAGAAAACAAGCCGGATGGTCTAGCTCAGTGGTTCTCAACCTTTTTAATGCCGCGACCCCAACCGGTCGTAAGTCGAGGACTAAACCGGTCGTAAGTCGAGGACTACCCAACCGGTCGTAAGTCGAGGACTTTCCCTGCCCGGGAGCGCCGCGCATGCGTGGTTCCACCCCCTGCGCCGGCCGAGGCGTAGCTGGCAAGCGGCAGAGACGGAGCAGGCCGACCA
>NW_015403269.1:0-3333 GCF_001527695.2 Protobothrops mucrosquamatus
CAGGCAGCATTCCTGCTCCTCCAAACACAGCGAGTTGAGTTGATGCCAAAGAGCTCGATTTTGGTCTCATCTGACCACAACACTTTCACCCAGTTCTCCTCTGAATCATTCAGATGTTCATGGGCAAACTTCAGATGGGCCTGTGCATGTTTTCTTGAGCAGGAGGACCTTGCGGGCACTGCAGGATTTCAGTCCTTCACGGCGTAATGTGTTACCAATTGTTTTCTTGGTGACTATGGTCCCAGCTACCTTGAGATCATTGACAAGATCCTACCATGTAATTCTGGGCTGATTCCTCACTGTTCTCATGATTATTAAAACTACATGAGGTGAGATCTTGCATGGAGCCCCAGACCGAAGGAGATTGACAATTATTTTGTGTTTCTTCCATTTGCGAATAATCGCACCAACTGTTGTCACCTTCTCACCAAGTTGCTTGGCGATAATGTTGTAGCCCATTCCAGCCTTGTGTAGGTCTACAATCTTCTCCCTGACATCCTTGGACAGCTCTTTGGTCTTGGCCATGGTGGAGTTTGGAATCTGATTGATTGATTGCTTCTGTGGACAGGTGTCTTTTATACAGGTAACAAGCTGAGATTAGGAGCTCTCCCTTTAAGAAAGCGCTCCTAATCTCAGCTTGTTACCTGTTCATAAAAGACACCTGGGAGCCAGAAATCTTGCTGATCGATAGGGGAATCAAATACTTATTTCACTCATTAAAATGCAAATCAATTTATACCTTTTTTGAAATGCGTTTTTTGGGGGGGGGGTTGTTGTTATTCTGTCTCTCACTGTTAAAATAAACTTACCATTAAAATTATAGACTGATCATTTCTTTGTCAGTGGGCATACGTACAAAATCAGCAGGGGATCAAACACTTTTTCCCCTCATTGTAAACCAGGGATTCCCAACCAGGGGTACGAGACGATATTCCAGGGGGTGCGAAAACTTGGGTTTTCAAAATTATAGTGTATATGCATAATTTGTTGCCGTTATTTCAAACTTTTGTAAGGGGTGCAAAAATATATCAGAAGCATTCTAGGGATGCGGGGTATAGAAAAGGTTGGGAACCACTGCTGTAAACACTCAATAGCACTTGGTAACCAATGATGGTTTTTGGTATGGTGCATGCATTTTTAGCAAAATTTGCTCATTCATGCAATTAAATTTTAAATGCAATAGTTCCAGTTTTTTTAATAGTCACATTTAGAAATGTTATAATTAAAAGCCTTTTACAAAAAGGATATATTACGATAGTATTCTTCTTTTTATTCCATTGTGTTTAAAGCTATCAAAGACACCTAACACACTGCTACCGGTAGGAATGGGGTGGTTAGTGGCACAACTGTACTCACACATTATTTTAATGTGCATCAAGGATTTTTTTAACACTTAGAATGTTATGATTCTCAGAGGAAAGAAAAAAGCATATTTGGATACTTTCTATAGAATCATGAATTTTTGGATGCCCCTGACAATATTTTTGAAAGTTCCCATGTAATTGGTAAATGTTTTTATTTAAAATCATCAGCAATTTAATTTATGGGACAAAATCTTGACAATGTAATGGTCCCCTGATATACTATTGAGGCAAGTACAAAAGAGAGTGACTGCATTCTGGAGTTGTTATCAGAAAGACAAGCTCAATTCTTATGGTCCAGCAAGAGAACCATATAGATTGCATTTCAGAATGGACAATCCCAGTGGAAGAAATATTGGTAAATCAGGGTTGAACTATGGAGTTCTTGGTGCTCTGAGCTTAGTTATTTGCTTACAGACATTTCATGATTCAGTTAGAGAATATCATAAATACTAGTGGGTGTGGGTTTACTCACTGTTTATGTACAGTAGCTTGCTTGCCAGTTTTGGTGGGGGCATGGTTTTCTTCTTGATGATTCCTTGATTAGAGTATTGTTTTCTGCTTGACTATCTAGTGTTAATTCCTGCTTATCTGGCTGCTGGCTGCTGGCAAGGATGTGTTCTGGTCTTTTTTATTTCCTTCTTAGCTTTTTGTTGTCTCTTTTGAATAGTGTATAAATGTGGATTATCTCAATTTATCTATTGATGGCTGATTTGTCTGAATGCCAATCATCCAAGAATTCCCTAGCATTTTTTGGCTTTAGCTTGGTCTAGGATGCTCACAGTTTCACGGCTGAAACTATGGTTGAGTTTGTACATGTGTTGTGAGATTAAGGAGTTTTCATCATGTCTTCTGGGTATTTTGATCTTAGTATATCTGATTAGGTCGGGTGTGTTGGGTAGTACTGTTACCATAGATCTTTTGCTAGTTCTTGATCTTCGGATGTAAAGGGTGCTATGACATTGAATGAAGCCATACTTTAATCTTCTTCTATTTTTAGGTCTCTGATTTTCTGGAGGCACTGTAATGGAGAATTGATAGAATATTTGTTCCCCCGTGACATTTCCAAACTTTTCCATATGCTCTTTGGCTATGTTGTATGTTGGGGTCTCTGATAACAATACAGTGGGATGAAGAAATATGTCAGGCTTGTGTATTTTTGAATGTCCATAAAAGCAAGTGGGGGATAGGAACATTGCTTATCATTTGCCATTATTCTTCTTTTGTGATTTGACCTTTCAAGGTTAGTTATGGGTTCTCTTGATCAGGTTGTCTAGTTTCTGTACTGGGTTGGCATTTACTAGGATGTAAGATGTTTTTTTTTGTCCTTCAATCATTATTTGGCTTTTTGAATGTATTATGTTCTGTCCATAACAGCTGTGGTTTGGCCTTTATCTGCTGAGAGCAAGATGATGGTTTGTTTCTCCTTCAGGTTTTTGAGAGCTGCTTTGAGTTGGTTCTTATTCTATGTTGTTCTGGTCTGGGGTGTGATCGTCAGTTTTATATTTAGTTGGGTCTTGGCAAGCTCTGTGGTTTTAAATGTTGCTTCTAAGGCTGCAAAGAATTCTAACTGATTAACATTGTCTGTATTGTATTTCTTTTCTTTTCTACTTTTCAACTTGTCTTAGAGATTTAGTCTTGATGGTAGTTAGCATTTTTGTGTGTTCTGAGGTCATGGTTTGGTCCAGCTGTTCCTTGAAACTATCTATAATGTGCTGGTATTTGTTTAGTCTGAGAATGGAGGTGAGAATGGAGAATCCTAGCCTAAGTTCCGAAACAGATATCGTTTACACTGATCTGCCTGTTTATATTTCTGTTGTATTTAATAATTAGTTTTATTTGTCAGAAGCCTGAGAAAGAAAACTGGACCGCCTCTAATTAAACAAACTACATAATGGCAAAGTATAATGTTAGAATGTGACTAATTAGAGTTATTTCAGTAAACCATGGTTAAAAAGCATGATCTGTGACC
>NW_015403270.1:0-3333 GCF_001527695.2 Protobothrops mucrosquamatus
AGAAAAAGTTCTTTTTAGGTTTTAGGCCCAGGAAACTGATGAAACCCTGGAGTGGATGGCCTGTTACAGAAGCATGTACTTCAAGGAAGATGTTTTCTGCAGGTATTAATCAGATACGTGGACAGGTATAAAGACAGACTGTATGGTGCTATGTCTGTCTCTCTTACTTCTACCTGTCTACCTACTGTCTCTCCCTCTCCTCCTCTCCCCCACTCCATCATCTTTTCAGATTAGCAATCTTCCCCAAAATAGCTTGCAAGCAATGAAAACAAGTGTAAATAAAACTATCATAAATCTTATTTTAAAACCAACAAGCATATTTATTTCTGGTCCTATTCTGGAACATTTGATTGAAATGTCCTATGAGCTAGGGAAAGAAAAAATATGGGTAAGCAGAATTGTGGGGTGGTAGCCACCCAAAATAATTCAGCATTATTAGTCAGCAGGTTTTGCCCATTCAAATGTTGTATTTCTTGAGCCAGTTGCAACAATGGTTACTGGATCCTTCTGTAAGTTTTCCCAGCAAGATTCAGCCTTCTCATCTATGAGATCTATTGAAACTAAACAATGTTGAAGTGACATTGTCCTTGACCTCTGTCTCTTTCTAGGCTAAGTCCTTGGAGTGCCTTTGAAAGGGGTCACATTGCACTGGTCTTTGTCCTAAGAAATGTCAAGCATCACATTTTCTGACTGGCTGGCACCAGGCATCTGGCTTTCAGAGTGATTTATTGAGGGGAAAAGGGACAGAGGAGTTTACATCTTTCTCTCTTTCACCAAGTAAAAACTATTGTAGATCCCTTCTTGTTTGTCAGAAAACTATTTAGTAATTCTAGCCATACCCTTCATTTGCTTCACCTTGCCAGGTGGTAACTGTTTGGCAAAAGGCCAATTCTTATACACCTTCATTTTCCCATCAACCTGCAGAGATGAGTTCCAAGTTCAATATAAGCAAATAGCTTATAGCAAATAGCTCATGACAGTGTAGAGAACATTTATTACCACTGTTATACCCCATTTCTTTTTTTTGCCTGTTGGGCTTTAGAAATCATGTAAAAAAGCATCAGTAAGACATATAGTATTAATTCAAGAGATTTACAAGTTAGCTTTACACCTCCGAACTAGGATATAGTTTTGTTTACAAAGTAAGTTGTAGCAATTTTATGAAACAGGTGATTATTTCAAATCCAGGATATGTTTACAGAAAATAGGTCTTCCAAGGACTTGGTCCAGGATTGAAAGTCTTCTTTAGGCAGAAGAGTTTTCTGCTTCTCATTCTGGTCTTGCTTAATAGGTAGGTGGTTGGATTCACCCGGAGCTCTCTAGATCTAGTCCATTTGCTTTAATGTTTCACAATGCCCTCTTTTATCTCTCTGGTCTTCAGTGCTCCCTTGTTTCCTCTTCTGTTCCCAAACTTTCAAATTTTGGGGGGGGGTGTTCAGAAATAAGCCCTAAAGATGCTTTTTCATGAAGTAACTGGACTTTCTTGTTTTTCTTTAAAGACATTTTGTTTCTCATCCCAGAAGCTTCTTTAGCTTGGAAATGGAAAGATTTATACTCCTTGCAGACAGCTGTCTGCAAAATCTTTCCATTCCCCACTATCCAGTCAGAGCTGAAGAAGCTTCTTGGATGAGAAGTGAAATGTCTTCAAAGAAAAATAAGAAAGTCCAATTGCCTCATGAAAAAGCATCTTTGGAATAACTATGACCTGGATGACTGAGAATCTCCATAGATGTTCAGAAATAAGAAAATGCCATATCACCAAGATTAAGATTAAGTGTAGAGTTAATGGTAATGCATCCATAATAACCTATTGGGGGTACAGTTAGATTTTCTTCTGGCAAGGGAGCCACAGCTACGATGGGCTTCAAAATAAGACTTGGGGGTACTTGTAAGTTCTATTCCTATATTGCATCTGAGTAAGCCAAATTAGTTTAATACTGTGACTCTATCATGGACTAAATTTAACATTCCGAGATTACTTGATTGGATGAAATGACTTCTTTTTGGTGTTCCTATAACACACTAACTTCATGGTTGATCCAGTTAAATGTATTGTGGGAACAAGATATTGGAGGCTATTGGAATCTTCTTTGACCTTGAGTCCGGCAGAGCAACACACAACCCTCCCCAGTAAGTAACAGACAGGAAGAATTAGAAATCCTAACCGGGGAAGTAAATCTGGTAAGTAAATAGTAAGTAAATCTGGTGGAATTTTAATTGGAACATAAAACTGGAAGGATACTATTTGTTCAAAAGAAATAATATAAATAATGACCATCCTCAAGGATGGTTTAGGGCAGGGGTAGTCAACCTTGGTTCTTTTATGACTCGTGGACTTCAACTCCCAGAATTCCTGAGCCAGCTGTGCTGGCTCAGGAATTCTGGGAGTTGAAGTCCACGAGTCATAAAAGAGCCAAGGTTGACTACCCCTGGTTTAGGGGATTTCTGTACTCAGCAAGGTTTGGATTAGATGACCTATAGAGTGACTCCCACTTGTATTTTAAGGATTGGTAGTAAATGGGAAAAAGAGTGAAAAAAAGTATTTTTCAATAAGTGCAATAGCTGGAAGTGATATTGTACACAGTGCGTTCAAAATGATTTTAATTTTGGAAAAGAAGATAAAACTGAAGACTATCTCATTTAGCAATCTTCATCCAAACACTGGGCTCATCATACCTGATGGAATCTTGAAAAGACTGACATCGAAATTACAATATCTCTCACTCTTATTCGTGCAGAAATGCACCAAGAGGCTATAGGGATGAACTTTCTTTTGAGGAAGGAATATCTTCCTGCAGTGATGTTGTGATTTCTGGATTGAAGGCTGTCTTCACAGAGGCTTCATAGCCACTGCCTTGGCAACATATACAATTATGGTTAGCCATACAATTAGCCAGATGTTTAGACTGGATTTGGCATTTTATCCCCCTATCAAGTCTTTCTCAAGGACCTGGGATAGGGAGATGTTGATGTTCGACGATGTTAGAGGTATCGTCGCAGGATTTAAGCTGTTCTGAGTAAAGCTGCCTTTTGCAACTGACTGATGGTGAATACTGATTATTATTATTCTTGTTGTTTTTTTGTTTTTTGTTTTTTTTTTTTCAAAATTTTTTTTTATTGTTTTCAACATAAGGAAAAAGCAAACACAAGTACATCACAATTGGAAAACCCCCTCCCCACCCCCCACCCGGACTTCCCAAACCTAATCCCAGGATACTTTTCATCCAAAAGTAACCTTATATTAATATCCCTAACTCCACAAAGTATAATTCTACATAAATAGGTGAAATATAAGTATATATATAAAAAGAAGAGAAAAAAAAATTTTTTTTT
>NW_015403270.1:11744-12821 GCF_001527695.2 Protobothrops mucrosquamatus
CTGTTAGATGGTCCTGTTAAAGGATGCAGCTATTTTAACACTGCAAAGAGGGATTTCATTTTGGCTGATGTGCTTTATGAAGCATATTTTTTTGAGTGCTCCGATCAGTCTTAGTATAGACTTGTAAAACATTAAGTGTTCATACTGGTGTTTTTGTTTTTTCTCATTCAATGTAGATTAATGCATTTAAGATGTTAGATTTTGGCAACTTATTTTATAGCTAACTCTGATATAATTTTTGCATCTATAGGATAGTAAAAGTATTTTGTTATGGTTGCTAGTTTAGATGTAATAATTTAAATTCTTGAACATAATTATAAATCCTTTTTGTTATTTATTGCTGAAATGAAGAGAAAGACTGTTTGTAAAAACGGATGCCTCAGATTTTTATTGTATTCTACAATTCTACTGGAAGCATTTTACTCGTTCAGAAAGAGCATAACCATTTCCGCTGTTTGGAGATTTAAAGTATGGAGAGGCAACTCCAAAATCACAGTCAGGTATCAAATGTGAAAGACCCACAAGCCAATTGAAGATTAAAATGTGAATTGACAATGAAGTCCAAATAAATACAAAATATACCCTCTTTTTGTTCCCTTTCAAGATCCATTAAAGTGAGCTGTAGGTATTTGGTAGATTGTAAGTTGAATAGATAGCATAAATAAAATCTACACTCCCGCTTTCCAGAAAATAGGAAATAATTATTTATTAAAGTAGACCCTCTTAGACTACATTCTCAGTGGTTGTATTTGTAAACAATGAAGTATTTTTTTTAAAATGTTGGCATCATCCCACTTCACAATTTATAGGTGATGTAGATGTTTCCAAGTCAGGAGAATACCAGGTAGTTGCATTTTTATAGGTGTCAAGGGGTATGCTACTGTTGTGGCTCCGTCCGGTGGGTCCCTCTCATCAGAGGAGGAAGGCTCTGAACATGACGGAGAGGAGATGGCTAGGTCCCTCTCTCCCGGCCCTTCCCCTCTGGTGCAGCCTTCGGTGCCTTCCGACAGCGAGGAGTTTGGCCAGGAGCCCGGTGTTTCTGGACTTGGCCAGGAGCCCGGTGTTTCTGGACTTGGC
>NW_015403270.1:21883-23819 GCF_001527695.2 Protobothrops mucrosquamatus
AAAAATAGTTTTTTGTTTTGTATAGCTAGGTATGTGACATCTATTTCACACGTTGTGGGTAGTCTTATAGTGGAAATTGTTTGCCAAGTAAGAATTTATAGTCCAAAGTATTCCATCATCTTGTGTAATAACAAATACTTCTCATGTAAAGAAATAGAAAAACAATTTCCCACATATAACTCTGCAAATCAATAAAGGTTTATCTTCATAGTTCAAACAGGCCAGATATACTGCCCTGCAGTTCCTTCTTCACAACTGGGTTTCTCACAGGTGATATCTGTCAAGGTTGAGAGAGTTTTTTTCTAAGTTCTGGGCTTCAAGCCAAGTCTCTTTTAGCCAATAACAAGTTGTAGTATCATACTTCACCACAAGATGTCACTGATGCCGTTTAAAACTTTTTAAGTCCCGAGTTTTAATAATAGTTTTTCAAAGTATATTTCTTTTTTTTTTTAGATAGAAACCAACATCTTCAGTAAGAATAGGAAAACTTTTAGTCCCCAAATTTCAAGGTATATGCATCCAATTAAATTAAAGTTGTTCTTATAGTAGCTCTATTTCCCCTGGGTAGTCAGTCGCCGCTGTTCTTAGAGGGTGGGGTAAGAATTCCCTTCCCTCTCTCCTTACAGAGGGAGAAATACTTTGGGCAGCTTTTGCAGGAAAAATATTTAAAATCTTAAAGAGAAGATCAGATCTCACCCAGTTTCATTCGCGTTGCTTTAAAGGTGCTTGGTTGTAGTTTTGACTTCGGCTGTCAGCAGCTTAATGACGAGCCATATTGCTATGGCCGGTCTTTTCCCCGCTGGTTTGGAGAGCTGCTCTGGATCAAGTGGCAGGGCTGCCACCCTACCATGATCAAGCAGGGGTCCTCTCCTTGCTCATCGCCCCTACAGGGCGACCTTTGACCCTTTCCAGGGTCCCCCAGCAGGATAAAACTGGACGGTGAAGACGAAGCTCGTCTCCATACGTCTGCAAGCACCGTGGTGGCAAACTGCCTTAACTTAGAGTTTTGATTAACATGTGAAAACAGGACAGTTGAAAAACTTATAGGCTGAACTGGGAGTCTGAAAACACCTCAAAAGGAGTTGATTGCAAGCCATTTGTCTACTGTTTCCAGATTTTACTGGGTAATGAAGCTATGAGCTGAACTTGACTTGACATGGTTTTATATCTTAAATGTATTGGTAAAAGTTGGAGAGAATAGCACAGATCTTATGTAAGGATCTGCCCCAGCTGTTCCCTCAGGAAAGCAAAACTCTTGACTCAAAATAACTTTTACTGAGAGAAAGTGGTTACAGAAAAGTCAGGTGGAATCTGAAGGTCCCGCGCAAAGCACAAAGCAAATCTTCCCCTTCCCCAAACCCAACCCCCCAGATTGCAGCCATTATGATGCTGCAAGGTTGTTTTGAGAATGCTGAGGTGCTGGGCAGATAACAGGTCACTCTCAGTGCACAATGACCTTGGAACCACGTTGGAACTGGCTGGGAGGGAGTCTGCTCCGTCTCCAAAGACAATCCCTAATTTCCAAGCAGTTATGGTAAAAACATGCAAAAAATGCCAGCAGGCCTTCCTCCTCCCCTTTCATCAGAATGACAGGATATGATGGTGGACCTGACACCTTATTTTGCACCTAAGAAATAGTAATAAAGGTGACAAGTTTGTATCTTTCAGGATGATTGTGGAATGCATCATAAATTTGTCTGTCATCCTAATATTTCTGAAATTAGTTTATCTACTACCGTATTAGTGCAAGCATGAGCATTACATTTTTGAACTGCTATTTTACAACTCCCAGTGGTTTTACAATTTTAATTAAGTAAAAGTTCTCACTGCTTTAATTGCAACTAGGAAATGGTAGACATCTTCCCCAGCTGGTGGCAGAATCTATCTATTGGAAATCAAATATAATTTGATCTCTGTCTCAGCAGTAACTTTTACA
>NW_015403271.1:0-3333 GCF_001527695.2 Protobothrops mucrosquamatus
CTCTCTCTCAGCCCAAGCCAGCTCACAGGGTTGTCATTGTTGCGTGGAAAGTAGGAGGAAGAAGGAGTATTAGGTACGTTCTCTGCTTTGAATTGTTTATCAAAATAATAATAATAATAATAACAAAGGCGCGATGTAAATAAAATACTAAAAACAAAGTCTTACAAAGGAGAAGGCAGATTCAATAACTGCCCTCAAATCCATATAAGCCCACTGATCACCTCGTGGGACAAAGGAAGTTACAACAACACTGAAAACATGCTGAATTTAGATGTTTGGCAATGGGATGCATTTACAACAGTTGCAGCTTCCCTTGCATTCTGGGAGTAGAAGTCCACAACTCTTTAAAGTTGCCACGGTTGAGAAACAAATGGCAGGGGATGACGTAGGAACCCAGCCGGCATTTGTCAGTGGATTACTGAAATATAATTTTATTAAACCTGTTGAATAAATTTCGGCTTAAAGCCTATTTGATAACTTGTCTCTGTTTCCATTCGTTGTTTTTGCACTGATCTTAACCCTGCGCCGTTTGCAAGGTTCAATTCATCCGTGCAGTCATCAACATCTAGGGAAAGAGTGAAGCCTGAATTTTGGAAATTCCCTGTTTGTTTCTTGGCTGCCGTTCGTTGGCAGAGAGAAAGTGGCAGGAACTCTGTCAGACTGGCTCAAATCAAAGGAAATTAGGAAGTCAACAAGGATGACATTTGTTCCTTAGCCCACTTCTGCTGTTATTCCCAACAATACTAATTCAGAGGGGGGGAAATGATTTTGGAGGTCTTTAACAGATGCCAATGAGTTGCTCTGAACATATTGTCTGGAAACTAGGTTTTGTGATGCTGGGTACATGAATCGGGGTTTAATTCCTGGGGCCAAATTGCTGGTTTCTCTCTAAGTAGAAAGCTGCAATTCCACGTTTGTTTGCATCCGAGGAAAAATAACAAACTGGATTTGGGTTATGCTCAAGAATTAGCCAGGAGAAAGGGGAAGAGACATTGAATTTCCAAACAAAAGTACGACTAGTATGGAGCAATTTTTCCTGCTATTAAAAACATGCAGGTAGAAAGGAAAACAAGATTTGTAGAAGTTGCTAGACTCGCTTTGGTGTCAACAGTCAAGAGAAATGAAATAAAATGCTCAATTGTCCTATGTTGATCTTTTCTGTGCCAAACCTGACGGAGAGACATCCTGTAATGGTTTGGTCAAAAATTAATTGACGGAATTGGGCATTTTTGACTTGCAAATACAATATCTATTTCCTATTACATGTCTTTTGATCTTGGCTGGTTGGTTGGCAGGTTTGTTGTTAGTGGCTTTGCAATTAAGGGGCTTCCCAAACTGTAACAACCCGAAATTGTGATTCTTCTGCACAGCAACACCTACCCCCATATTTCTCTCAATGTCATCTCTGTCCTCCCGGTTGCTGTCCTAAGTTACCTTTGCAATCCTATGAATTCAGACGTCCTTTAGAGCTACTGGATTACTTTGCACAAATGCCTGTGATGTTAGAGAAGGGCAGTCCTCTGTCCACCTTGGCCATCAAATAAAAGGAAAGGGGATAAGTGAGCCAATAATAATAATTCTGGAGTTGGAAGAGTTGGGATTAAAGCAATTTTTCTCCATAGTCCTAGTGACCTCTAGTGGACGAGGCTAGATTTACATCCTGCTGCTTTTCAGAGGCATAACACAATGTTTCTCAACCTTAACAACTTTTAAGATGTGTGGATTTCAGCACCCAGAGTCCCCCAGTCAGCATCTCTGGACCTTAACTGCCAGAATCCCCCAGCCAGCATCTCTGGATCTTAACTCCCAGAATCCCCCAATCAGTCCCAGCCAATTTCTGCTGCTAAGCAAGGTGTTCGTCCAGTAAGTCACGTCCAATTTTTACCTGTTTGTTTTTGTCACAGCTGTTATGCAAACCACTGCAGTCGTTAAATGAGTCACACAGGCGTTAAGCAAGTCTCGCTTTCCCCATCGACTTTGCTTGTTGAAAGTCAACTGGGAAAGTCGCAAATGGCGATCATGGGTCCCCCGGGATGCTGCAACAAATGTCATAAATACAGGCCAGTCGCCCAGAGCCTGAATTTCGAACACATGACCACAGTTTTAAGGGCGAGGAGTAGTCGCAGGACAAATTTTCAATGCTGTTGTAATTCCGAATGGTCATTAAACAAATGGCTGTAAGTCAAGGACTATTTGTATGTCCCACATATTATGGTTAGCTAGAACTTCACTTCTATGCATCACGCATCTCCTTTTCTAGCCACAGTGCTGCAATTTGGCATCTGAGTGGCTGAAAACAGCCATCCTCTTATCCAACTTTTGATCCACAAAACACCCCCATCTGAGGGCACCCCTCCTTCAAATAAGCTAAACCTGGCCAGAAGCCCAAAGGTTATTAACTACGTTTTTGGGGTGTTTCCATAACTGCGAGAACAGGAAACAATTCAACAGACTTAAAGCCCAACTGCAAAGCGATAGGATTGTCAGTTCCATTCTACAAACTCCCAGCAAGAAAAACGTCTTTTTAAAAAAAAAAAAAAAAAAAAGTGGGTTCGAAAGACCACCTTAAGTCTTAAGACGTTTTGCATCTTTTGCGCAGAGGGAAGAAAAAGAACCCTGGAAACGATTCCTCAGCTGCTAAGACAGGTAGCAAATTTTGCTGAGGCGCGCAAAATGCCGTCTGCTCCAGCTGGTGCAAAGAGGAAGAGGAGGTTCATGAGTGGCATCTGATTTATTCTATGAGAATGGCTTCGCATTCTCTCCCTTCCTCTTCCTCCTTCCCTCCAACATTTCAAGCTGTCTATCTTTTGTCCCTCTAGGATGCCTTCCTTGTTCTCCCAGCCCGTCTTGAGTTCCTGGGAGAATGCTCAACCCCTTGCCAGATCTATCAGGAAAAAAGTTAAGTCAAGTCCCAGAATCCTGGATCTCACCTGGATCTCATCTTGCTAATATTATTATTATTTTTTATTATTATTTAGATTTATATCCCGCCCTTCTCCTCGTAGGACTCAGGGCGGCTGACAATCAATTAAAATACATAAATGACAATACAGGTTTAAAATTAATTAAAAGAAATATTAAAGATTGTCCAATTTAAAATATTGATTAAAACCCCTTTAAAAATTACCCTAGGGCAGTCCTGCAAGCTGGAATAACCAAGTCTTGAGGGCGCGGCGAAAGGAAGGGAGATCAGGGATAACCCTGATCTCTGGGGGCAGTTCATTCCAGAGGGTGGGAGCTCCCACAGAGAAGGCCCTCCCCCTTGGGGTCGCCAGCCGGCACTGTCTGGCCGACGGCACCCTGAGGAGACCCACTCTATGGGAGCGTACAGGT
>NW_015403272.1:0-3332 GCF_001527695.2 Protobothrops mucrosquamatus
TCATCCCCTTGAGAAGGGCAGGACAGGTCCCATTTATTACTGGTGACATGAAAAAGTGTCTGGAGAAAAGAAAACCAAAATAGCAACATAAAAGTAGAGCAACGTGAACAGCACGATCCTTCGTTGGGAGACTTAGCGGTTTCAGTAGGATTCAGAAGGTACAAAACAACATTTTGCAGAACCTAAACACATTTTATGACGTCTATATCAGCATAACAAGAACTTCGTGGTCTCAGTGGAGTCCAGTCGCTGTGTGCCTTGCACAATTGAACGAACACAAATAGCTTCTTCCTACACAAATCAAATTCCAGATCAAAAACGAAATCAGAAAACAAATTTTCCTATTTCAAATCATGCCCAAAATTGGGTCGTCGTTGTTGTTTGTCTTCCGCATGTCTTTTAGAAAATTGTGGGAGGAAAAAATTCAACTCACTCAGATTAAAAACATATTTACCAATTTGTGATCATCGATATAACATTAATTTTACTGTTTCCAACTTCACTTGTGCAATAGAAGACATATAACACTTTTCAACAGAGAAATGCTTGCATATGATTAAAGGGAGAATTGTTATAAAGACTCTCTTATAGACATTGATCATTTATTTAAAAGAATCCTGCATCCAATTAAAATCCATCTTAAAGTTAAGAAATCTTCAGGGGAAAGACAAATGACCGTGGAAATTGTCCATCAACTTTTGGAAGATTGAATCAAGTTTCCATGACTGACTTATTTCTAAATGTGTGCATGTATTTATTAATTAGCATGTGAAACTTTTATTATGTTCCTTTAGGTTATTGCCAAAGTCCAGAGATTGGATTAGATTAGATTAGATTAGATTAGATTAGATTAGATTAGATTAGATTAGATTGGATTGGATTGGATTGGATTGGATTGGATTGGATTGGATTGGATTGGATTGGATTGGATTAGATTTTTTTTAATCCCACCTTTATTATTTCTTTACAAATAACTCAGTGTGCTACGCCCACCCCCGCTCCACAAATGCAAAAAACGTCACGATACGTCAGGATACGTCACGTGACGCAATCGAGTTTGACACTCATGCCTTATACCATCCCACACAATGGCTGTCCAATCTCTTCTTGAAAACCTCCAAAAGAGAAGGAGAGAAGCCATTCCACTGATTGTGGAAATAGGACATTTCTCCATAATTCTAGACTGGATCTCTCTTCCACCCATTATTCTTAGTCCTTTCAAAAACGAAGATCCAAAGATGCTCTCACCGTTGAATCTGAATGCAGCAAGCAGGCCCAAGGAGTATGAAGTATTACTAATAAAACCTGAAACACTCGCAAACGTTATCTCCTTCCCCTCTACCTTAATAGGTATTGCAACGCTGGCTGTGCTTAAAACAGAACAATAAGGCATCCTCTTTCTCTAGGTAGCCTTCCATTCTTTCTATCCTTCTTGCCGCAAATCTGGAGAAGTTGCTTCACTTGCAACAGCCCCTCAATCTCTCTCAAGATCATTCTCAGCAACACAAAACTTACCAAGTTTTATGGCCTGCAAGATTTCAGGCTGTGGGAAGTCAGCCCCCTCCCCCATATTAAAAGGGCAGGAAAATATATTTCCTCAAAGGATCTTGAAGAGGAGAAAAGCATGCCCAATTTTTCCTTGATAGCCCCAGGTCTCCGTCCCCCAAGCAGAAGCCAGCTCTGTACAAATGCCGATGTAAACCATCAGGAAGGTTGAAGCTAGGAGATTAAGAAGACAAAGACACCTAAACTCTGCATACCTCACCCAAACTCTAGGAGTCATTAGCCCCAGCACCAGGGAAGCAGGATATGACCTTTGGGTTATAATAGGATTAACCCATCACCATCAAAATACCAGAAAAGCACACTCAGACTCAGGTCAAAGTTCATGCCACTGGAACAGGAAAGAACTCAAAACAAAAGGCTCCAGAGGGTATAAAAACCCACTCCCTACATGTGCTCAGCCCCTTTTCTCTCCTTTTTCCTGCCAGAGCCTTCTTCCTGTCTGGCTCTCCTCTTCAATAAACTGCAACCTTCTTTTTAAAGCAGTCGCCATGTTGTTTATTCCCGGCTTGGACTGAACCATGATGAAGATTTTTCCTTCAATAAGGCCTTTAGCTAAGAGTCTGAACTTGCATTAGACACACACACAGAGAGAGAGACATACACACACACACACACACACACACACACACACAGGGCAAATAAACATACTCAAAGCATTTACAAGCTGTGCTTCATCCAAGGAGCCAACAAGGAGTTTTGACAAATGTCATATTTTATGATATTAAGGTTTGGTCCAGCAATAACTTTGCGCAGCTATATTTTAAAAAGAGATGAAATGCTTTCAAATATTGTTTTCTTTGAAAAGCTTTTATGGCCGTTCTAGCCGTCCCCTAGCCCTTAGAAGGTCTTTATTATCCAAGAGTTGGGACCTATAAAAATGCTACTAGCAATCACCAATGTGCTTGTTCTTATCCTTTGTGCAGTGTTTTCTTTTCTATATAAGATGTGACAGAATGCACTTCTCTTTTTTTTCTCTCTACTGGAAGTGTACTTTTATTGGTCACGACTGGTGACCTATAAGATTAGCACTGCAAATTTCACATCAAGACCCATCTTAGTCCAATATTTCGTTTCTCATACTAGTCGAGCAGATGCCTCTGGGGTATTTCTATCTAGGAGATGCAGACAGTCTTTCTGCAGCTGCGGTTCTCCTGCAACTAGTGTTTGGAATTATTTTGTTCCCATCCTCAAAGTATCGTGGATTTTTGCACCTTGATAGTCTTCAGAAATGTCCTTTATAAATGTATCCAATCCTCTTTTAAAACCATCCAAATTATGGGGTGCCACCCTATCTTTCATGAGTTGCTGTCGTTATGCGTTGTGTGATTTCATGTTTTTAATAGCTCTAGAACTTTTTCTAATCAGTTTTATTAGATGTTTGGTCCTAGTTTTTGAGAGAAGGAGAACAACTTCTGGGCATCCACTGTTTAATAATAATTTTAAACAATCAATCACAGCAACTAAAATGATCAAAGGCCTGGAGACTAAAACATATGAAGAACGGCTGCGGGACCTGGGTTTGGCTAGTCTAAAGAAAAGAAGAAAGAAGGGAGTTTCAAGTTTCAAATTTCAAGTTTATTGCATTTATATCCCGCCCTTCTCCTAGTGGACTCAGGGCGGCTTACAGCCAATTAAAAACAGAACAATCGATACAAATCTACAAAATTTAAAATCAATTAAAAGATATATTCAATAGGCCTATTCATATTTTAAAATTAATTAGAAACCAATTTAAAATGTCCCTAGGCCAGTCCTGCCTGCTGAAA
>NW_015403273.1:0-2337 GCF_001527695.2 Protobothrops mucrosquamatus
GCATGCGCAGGAAAGCGCGCGCTCAGTAACGAGTTTACCCGGACCGTTTGTGTTGCTCTCAGAGCCGGTTGTAAGCAGAGAAGAGAAGCAGGAGGCCTGTGAGTCTCCGTTTACTGCAATGAACAATTAAGTCATTAAAGAAGCTTTTGGTTCACACTATGCCTGTTGAACTGTCATTTGAATCCAAGGATTTAACACATAGCATCCCATAGAATTGCAGGTTCTCTTATCTCATGATAGTTACATTTATTTAAGGGCCTTTGGTTAGGAACTTGTCAAAGGCTTTTTGAAAATCCAAGTATGGAGTGGTGACAGGGCCTCTTTCGTCCACAGGCCTGTTGACACTCTGAGGAAATTCTAACACATAGTGAAACAGGGTTTATTTTTGCAGGATCTATGGCAATTTTCCTTTGGCCAGGTTTTTTTTCCTACCATAGTACTTGGTTATTTTTATTGATTACTATTTTGACAAATGTTAAGCTGTCTATCTGTAATTCTCTCAATCACCGCTAAATCTTTTTAAAAAAATTAGTGCCACATTGGCAACAATCCAGTTTTCTAGGCACTGGCTTGATTTAAAGCACAAATTTCCTGTTTTTGGTAGTTGGTCAGAAATCTCACACACAAATATTTGAAAAAAATCTTGGGTGGATGTAATCAGGACCGTTTAGCAATTTAAGCTTCCCAGGGCAAAGCTGACAGGGCAAAGCAGCATATTCTTTTGCTAGCACATTGTAGTGAAGTGTTTTTAAAATATGTTGGTATTTTGTGTGCACATTTCTTATACAGAAGGTGGCTGCTAGGAAATTTAATATAATTTCTTAAACTTGGCTAATGTCACCTTTCTGGAAAGTTTCTATTTATTTGATTCTTGACTATACACAGAGCTTTTTTGCTCATAGAACGCCCAGAATGGAGTTCCGGCGCCTTTTTTGGGTGGAACCTTGTAGGGTAGGCAAGGCGGGTTGTATGACATGTGTGAGTTCCGGCACTTTTTTTTTTTTTAAGAAAAAAAGCACTGACTATACATATTGTTGGACAAATACTAATTCACTTATTTTAACTACTTCTGTAGATTTTATAAATTTTGCTTTGTGTTCTCAAAGGTCTGTAAGCAAGACTGCCATTTCTAATACAAAGCATAGGCTTTGACCGAATAAACAGCACTCGGGAACAAGTTGACTGCACTGCATTTTTGTAAGAAATACACATGTAATCAACCTAGCCCTAGACACTAGAGGTAGGTTCGCAAATGGATTGGACCTCTCATGTCACTCTAAAATATGTAGCCTAAACTGTAGCACTTGACCAAGAAACCAGCATAAGTTCTATTTGAAATTAAGGATATCATAAGTATATCATACATTATGCTATTAAGATAAGAGCTTTGGATCATTTGTGGGACATGCACATGTGTGAAACGTGATTTTTCACTCCCAGCCCAGATGGTACGTGCATAAGCTCTTGGTGTGGTAAATGCTTTATTATGCCTGTTCTCAACAAGGGTGTCTGTATTGCCCCCAATTATGCATGTTTAGAAATATCTATGGTCAGCAAGACATCTGTGAAATGACGACCTGGAGGCTCACCCATTCTTAAGTAATTCTACTTAAGAATTTACGTATCATATCAAACAAAAGCAAAGCACATATATTCTGTCAATATAAACATACGCTATACTGAAATGAGTTTTTCCATATATTCTGGTCTGTGGACTTTGAATTAGCATGCATAGCGTATCAATTCCCTCATCTTTGAGAAACAGAAAATAAAGTGTATATTTGTAAAGTGGCATTGGAATTGCCCTAAAATTTGAATGAGATTGTCCTAAAGTTAAACTTCTTAACTAGATTCTTATTCCCACTTGAGAGGAATGTTTTTGACTTGGCTTACTAAATAAACATACTTTTTTCCTGTTTGTGGACCATAGCTCTAAACAAGAATACTTGAAGGACAGCCAATGAAAAGCATATAAATCATTCAGGCAAGATTTGTGTGTGTGTGTGTGTGAGTGATGGGGATGGCTTCAACATCAGTATTATAATGATGTAATGTTTACATTATTGTTCTCTAGGGAGAATTCTCATGCTTATTAATTTGCTTCAACAGATTATGAAGCTTCTTATTTATAAGATGACATTAAAAGTTCAGGTATAACTATGTTTTTCTTGACCTATTTTAGAATTCTAAAATTTAGTATTTTTTGGCCTCTTATTTGAATTCCATGCCTGGGCTCGCACTTTTTACTAACATTACAAATAGCTTAGTAAACAAATCATGGAATAGTTTGATATGTGAATTCAGTCTAACAGGATTAGAAATATGGCATAAAAGAAA
>NW_015403273.1:10544-13876 GCF_001527695.2 Protobothrops mucrosquamatus
CTTTATTTAAATTCTGAATGGATTTTCTTCATAGATGCTGGTCAGAGCAAATGCAGATTAGAAAGAGCCCAAGCACTGGATCAAGTGAAGAAGCCACAAGAAGCAGTCTTCATTCCAGAGTGTCATGAGGATGGATCATTTACCCAAGTAAGACCTTTATTACGATCTCCAAAGTTTCATACTTTCTCTTACATACTTAACTAATAAAACATAATGAATAGTGGAAAATCCATAAACAACTGTGGGTGAAGCAGTGTCTGAAATCTATATTTTGTACATGCACGCATATTTTATGAAGATACCTGATAGACCATACAAATAATTAAGACGAATGGGTGGTAATTGGCACAGAAAATTTGAGGCTCTAATGACTCGGGAAGTATTTGTGAATTTTGAAAAGGAAAGTTCACAATTCCTTCCTTCCTTCCTTCCTTCCTTCCTTCCTTCCTTCCTTCCTTCCTTCCTTCCTTCCTTCCTTCCTTCCTTCCTTCCCTCCCTCCCTCCCTCCCTCCCTCCCTCCCTCCCTCCCTGTATGTGCTAAGTAATTGGGAGCCAGACACAAACTCATAATTACAACAGGCTCATATAACATAGCAACATTGGGAGAGAACTAGGCCTTCAAGGTATACCAAAGGTACTTTTTCAAAGGACCTTGTTTTTCTTTGAAGATGTTTCACTTCTCATCCAAGAAGCTTCTTCAGTTCTGACTGAATGGTGGAGGATGAAAAGATTTATATTCCTTGCAATCATCTGGTCATTGGCACTCTTTCTGAGAGTCATTGAGGCCCCCTGGAGGTTTACCTGTGCCCTCAGGGTCACCTGAATAATGCAAATAGGTGTGGAACCTTCTTGGAACTGCTGAAAGGATTGTAAACAGGAGATAGGTGGTGTCGTATCCCTCCCCCTCTGATGAGAGAGAGCATCTTAATGTTAATCTTAATGTAGATGGTCTCTTTGACCCCTCTTTCAAACCAGCAGTCCTCTCTATCCAGAATGTGGACTTTGATATCTTCAAAAAAGGGACCTTTGTCTTTCAAAAGCAGATGGGCTGCTGAATCTTATCCTGATTGGTTTGTTCGCCTATGTTGTGCCATGAGTGGTGGTTTGTTTCTCCAATGTACAGATCTGTACATGTCTCACTGTATTGTACTGTTTATATCACATTGCTCAATTTGTTATCCTTGGGGTGGACCCCAATCAACAATTAAAAAGCCACACACAACAGGCACCATATAAATACCACACACAGAATAGCCCAAAGCACACACTCTGCTAGAGAGAAGTTCCTTGAGGATGGGCTCCAGCATAAGTCCAAAAGCTTGGAAGACTAAACCTCTGGTCCTGCTGCCCACCCAGATTGAACCCAGATTCACTCTAAGAACTTACTTTCAGTTACAGAAACATAGCTAAAAAGAGATTTTCAGGACATCACTGTTTATTAATTTTGCAAGTGGATTCAAGCAGCACACTGAGCAACAAAATATAATCAAGCTGCATCCACTAAGTATTAGTGGATAAAATTGGAAGGTAACATCGAATAGTAATATAAAAAAAGACAGCACACAGCACAAATTAGGGTTTATAGTTTCCTGTAAAATGATTAAGAGCAGTACCTTCTCTTGAAATAATATTAATGTTTGAACTATAAATATTGCACGCTGTGCAGCATAACAAACCATTACGCTAATATGCATGAAATATGTTTACTTATTCCTGAAATATATATTTTTAAATAGAGGAAAGTTATTGGATTAATACTGAGCCATGTTGCAAAACTAACCATCTGTTTTCTCCAACAGGTCCAGTGCCACACCTACACTGGATATTGCTGGTGTGTCACTCCAGATGGCAAGCCTATCAGTGGTTCTTCTGTGCAGAACAAAACTCCTGTATGCTCAGGTATTGAAGGCAGAGAAAAAAAGGTTTGCATATTTTGAAAGGAATAAGCTCTTTGCATTTATAATCTTTAAAATTCAGTTAATACAGCTCAACAGTTCAAACTGTACTGTGCACATGGTTGTCCATCTTGTGGCTGAAACATTGCTGGTCAAGAGATAACAATTAGAGTTACAGGTGGTCCTTGATCTATGATCACAAATGAGCCCATAGCCCATACAATCATTTTTACAAGAATTGCTAAACTAGTCACCATGGTCATTAAATAAATAATGTGGTTGTAACTTAGAATCCAACTTGTCCAGTGGACCTTTTTTGCCATTTCTTCGCTGGAAAATGGCAAAAAAGTTGCAAAATGCAAACATGTGATCATGGGACACTGCAGCCAGTCGTAAATGTGAGCTGGTTGCCAAGCACCCATAATGCTATCATGTGACCATGGGGGGCAGGTGGGGCGGCAGGTATAACTTTGAGGATGGATTGTTAAGTGCAGTAAAGATTTTTGAGTCTGTTGTAACTTCAAATGGTGGTTAAGTGACTGGTCGTAAGTCAAGGACTATCTGTACTGCTAAACATATATTGCTAATAAAAATAGTTTCTTGATTCTGTTTTGAGTAGCGTGCTTCTTTTTTAATAAATAAATGGTATATTGTTACTTGTTATTGTTTGACAGAAATCCTTAAGAATGAAATAATTTAAATTCTTGCCACGTCTGGAAAAAAAAATTCTGATAATTTCACAGTGATTAGTTCTAGAAGAGCCTGATTTGGGTTTAGTTGGATAGCACAACTCTTAAATTAGCCATTTATGCTACATTGCCTAATTCTGTTGCACATCTATGGTAAAAATATCCATTGGCTCTACAGTGTTTATTTTAATGTTAATTATAGTTCTGATCAATAACCAAATTAATCAATAACCAGGGTTCATTGGCCATGCTGTTTATCGTTCCTTCATCAGGTTGGTCACATCACCAATTTTTCCGTCTGCCTTTTTTTTTTTTGTCCTTGTAATTCGTAAGTTTATTTCAAATTTAATCCAGTTAAAAGGCAGACCTAATATAGAACTGGCAGGCAAAGCAGTAAGTGTAGAGATTAGATGATTGCTTGGATCCAGTTATCTAACTACTACTATGGGCATAGTGTTTTGAAGCTTGTCTATAGATTGGACTGTACTTTGGATGATACCAGTGAATGTTATGCTCATATAGTAACATACTTGCTTTTTGTTTAAGGCACAGTAACTGACCGGCCATTAGGACAGGGTAATTCTGGAAGAAAAGGTGAGTAAAGTTCTATGCTACAATGAGGTGAAGTTTTTGAAGGCTTTCCCATTTATCATTTGTTCCATATTGGAACTTTTAAGAAGAACATGCAGGTGTAATCAAATCAATTGTAATACATTTCAACTTCTATGCTGCTTTCCTGGATATTAAT
>NW_015403274.1:0-3331 GCF_001527695.2 Protobothrops mucrosquamatus
AAAACTTTAGATATAAGTCTCGCTTTTTGTCTCTTGCGTATTTGGTAGGCCAACCATCTCCCCGGTTTATTTGCATTGGCAAATGTATTATGTTTAATATACTTCAAGTTGGTGGCCACCTGATCAGCAATTAACAAATTAAATTGGTCTTTAAGCATTTTAATAGAGATTTTTAAGTTAATGTCTGTTGGTCGTTGCAGTAGTAATTTTTCTTTAATCCCAATTTCTTTTTCCAAGTTTAATCTAATCTGTATTTGCTTGCGTTTATATGCATTATTCATAGCAATTAATATTCCCCTTGAATTGGCCTTGCCAGCATCCCAAACGATATTTATAGGAGTCCCCTTATTCAAATTAAGTTGAAAGAACTCTTCCATAGATTCCTTCAAAGCTTTAACTTTATCCTCATAATTAAACAAATTTTCATTTATTCTCCAAGATTTCCTCTTTCTTTTTTGGCCAATCTCTATCCACACCATACTATGATCAGTCAAAGTTCTAGGAAAAATTTTGGTTTTATTACAGTCAGTAAGCAGGTCAGTCGATGTCAAAACAAAATCAATCCTTGAAAAGGAGTCATGTCTATGAGAAAAAAAAGTAAAGTCACGTTCATTGATATGTTGTGATCTCCAAGCATCCACCAATTCTAAGTCGTCTTTCATAGCAAAAAAGGACTTAGGTAATCTGGAAAGGGTTACATCCTTAGAAGTTGTTTTTTTATCTTTTAACGTATCCAGAACTCCATTCCAGTCTCCCATAACAATCAAAGAGTTATAGTCCATCGCCACAATTTTCTGATGTAGTTGTCTATAAAATTGCTTTTGAGCTGCAAGTTGATTAGGGGCATAAACCCCTATTATTAAACACTTTCTTCCATTTAAATTTATTTCCACAAATAAATATCTTCCTTCTTTATCAGCTTCTTTTAAAATAGGTAAAAGATGTCTTTTAATGTACATTGCAACCCCAGCTCTCTTTTTTAAGGCAGGTGCAATAAACAAATCTCCAAGCTTAGAGTTCAATAATAATTTTTGATCTTTAACCACAATGTGAGTCTCTTGTAAACATGTAATATCATTATTAAAATGTCTTAAATAATGAAAAATCTTACGTCTTTTGTGGGGAACATTAAGTCCACCCACATTCCAAGATATAAGCTTACACATTGGCAGGTTTTAATCCACTGACAATACTTGATGCATATGACTTCACAAAGACCTTAGGTCGAGCGCCACCTACTGGCTGTGAAATAGCCGGTAACTGACAGTCAGCTGCAGGGCTATCAGCTGCCGGGCGGGCTGTCATCTGTCTTTCCTTTTCCTTACGTCTATGGGCTGCGCGCGTAATTCTTTGTTCCTTCCCATCAGCTTTTGGGCTTCCCTCTAGATCCTGAACGGAAGCAGAAGGGAAATCCACAATCATCTGCTCAGCCACATCAATCCTCTGGGGTGTAGGTGGGCGTTCTGATTGTAAAACAGACACCATAAAATCCTTAGCTTTCTTAATCGAGTTGAGTCTGTAGCGTTTGCCAGCTAATGTTACAATTATGCCCACCGGTATGTCCCATCTGAAATTTATTTGTCTGTTCTTAAGCTCCTGTGCCAGAAAAGCATAGTCTCTGCGCGCTCTAAGTATTTTCGCTGGAATTTCTTTTAAAAGAATAATGTCTTGGTTTAAGATCTTAAATCTCTGTTGGTAAAAGAGCTGCATTATTTCATTACGTCTCGACTTTCTTGTAAAGTAGACCACTATATCTCTAGGCAAATTTTTTTGTCGTGCAATCCAAGAGTTCACCCTAAAAACGTGCTCTATTTCCAAATAAATTTCCTGACCACAAGACAAGGCGTCCCCAAGTGCATCTGCAATTACTTGTCTTAAATTCTCCTTTGGATCCTCAGTCAGTCCACGGATCCGAATTGCAAACTCCATATCACGAAATTGAGCAATCAACACATCACCCTTGACATTTTCCAGACTCTCCTCTACAAGCTTGAGTCTATGGTCACTTGCTTCTGCTCTTTGCTCATTCTCCTCCACCCTTTCTGCTACCGCGTCCACGTAATCAGCCAAGCCTTTAAAAGCAGTTGCCACATTCAAGCAAAAATCCTCCTGTTTCTGTGCTAGGTCTTGTTGTTGTTGTGATAAATCCAATTGTTGCTGCGATAATTGATCAAATCTATTTTGCATTTTAACATCCATCTCTTGAAACATCTCAGTCATTTGTTTAATAGTTGCGGACATCAAATCCTGCAGCTCTCTACCGGAGGGCGGTGGGGACGAAGAAGATGGAGGGTGTGGCGGGTGGGAAGTTTTTGAAGTTGGCTGGGGTGTCTGAGACATCGGGGATGTAGTAGATTTTAAAGTTGAAGGCACAATTTTTCTCGAAGCCAAATTTGCGGTAAAATTCAATTTGTAAAAAAGTCTTATAAGCAATTCAACCAAAGCAGATAATACACCGGTTAAAAGTAACAAAAGTTCCAGACCGGAAATCACTTTCACTTCTTGCTGAAAAGTATCAGTCCATCGCCATTTTAAGTTCGCTTTCCCTCAATCCACCTCAAGTATAGGGAAGAACTTATTATCCAAGTTAGAGTAGAGTCCAAAGATAAAAAGCAAACTTCCAGGGTCGGTTCGTCTGCTTACAAGGAAAACTCACAGTTCACTTTAAGTTGCAGCGGTGGCGGCGGCTTCTAGCTTCGCTATGGCGAAGGCGTCCTGGATCGCGGAGAAGCCCGGGGCTCCGGAGGAGTTCTCACCTACATCGTCCACAAGGGACGACTCGGGAACTCAACTCCTATCTCGGGCAGCTCACCTATCCCCTTATGCCCAGGGGAAGGGTATCAAGCCATTTGACAGCTGATGCAGGCTGTCAAAACGGCTTTTACGCTGAAACAGGCGGGAGCAGCAAACAGCTGCGTCCGACGAAGTCGCCTGCCACCGGAAGTCCCGTTATCTCTTCCTCCAACAAAGAAAATTACAGATTTTGAATTTTTCACCTCATATAATGCTGATGCCGTTAGCCTTGATAGTTATCTCTGGAATTAAGGACATTTGTTTTTCAATATTGATTTCAAAACACTTTTTTACTTTTGCCATTTTTAGTTTAAAAAATAATAAATCTTCTATGCTACCCTATGTTCTACATATGGGTGATTGTGATCATTACTACAAGTTGGAGCCATTAGGAAGTTTGGTATTTAAAATATTTATTTGGCACAAAGTGAGAAAATAGATGTTCTCTTTCAGCTGAGGTACGGGAGCCATTGTGGTATAGAGACTGAGGTGTTGGAATAGGAGCAGGGGCATCCAGGTTCTAGTCTGTCAACCATGG
>NW_015403275.1:0-3331 GCF_001527695.2 Protobothrops mucrosquamatus
TCGGCTTATTTGAAGGATCATTCAAATGAACAATTTTTATCAATATGGAGAAGATGGATTGTTTATATTCAAAATAAGCATAGAATGGTGGAATATAGGTTAGGTTTTTAGATAAAAATTTTTTTTCTTTTTATATATATACATATATTTCACCTACTTATGTAGAATTATATTTTGTGGAGTTAGGGATATTAATATAAGGTTACCTTTAGATGAATAGTATCCTGGGATTAGGTTTGGGAAGTCCGGGTGGGGGGTGGGGAGGGGGTTTTTCAATTGTGATGTACTTGTGATTGCTTTTTCTCTTATGTTGAAAATAATAAAAAAAAAATTTTTGAAGAAAAAAAAAAATTCCTTCAATTAAAAAAGCCATTGTTTCCCCCCCACCCCAGGCTTCTGAATGAGTCTAAAAATGTTATGGCTACATTAAGATTCCCAAGATTTTCAGTATGCAAATTTCTTAAAGCAGGCACAGTATTCTTTTTTCCAGACTAGATAGGCAGTCAGAAAAATGGCTGCCTCTTTTTTAACAAAGAGCAGAGAATTTCTGAAATTCTTCTAAGTGTGAAGTACTTTTTTCAAACTTTTTTAAAGCATGAACAACCCTAGCAACAACCCTTTTTGAATTTATCTTAAATATCATAAACTTACATACATTTACAGTGGGGATGGCTTAAGAAACTGCAGTCCTAAGAACACATGAGGTGCCTCAATTTGATTTTGTGGGATCCTTTGCAAGCTATTTTAGATCTCTGGCCAAAGCAAGTGGGTCCTCTCTTGGAAGAATGCTGAGAAGAGTGGGAGAAAAACAAAACTGCCCTCAAATCAAGAATGGTGTCTAGTAGCTCCATGGACATATCCATGCCCTTTTTTAAAGGAAAAGAAGGAATTATCGCAAAGTAAAGACAAAGTAGACTAGAAAAATTAGAAAGATGGTCTATGGGCAGTTCTCACCAGCATTTGATTTAGCTATCAGATACTTTGGTTCTGACAATAGAGCTATAGCGCATGCAACAGAGTGCCTCTGAAAAACATGGTCCAGGGCAGAATGAGGAGACACTTCACCCAAACATAAGATGGAGCTGCTCTTCCCCAAAGGTGTCCTCTTACAAATGGCCCTAGAATTGCTCAGCCTTGGGGAGGGGGGTGTACTGAAATCTCAGTTGTTTTTTTAAAGGAATATTATTGGATTTTATTTAATTTATAACCACAACTGATTTAAATGAGTTCTTCCTGGGCCTCTTAATTTTCTAGTCTACAAGTAGTCCTTGACTTATAACCAAATTGGGACCAGAATTCCCTCATAAGTCATCATGTGACCGGATCTGGTTTTACAATCATATGTACCATGGTCATTAAGAGAATGACATAGTTGTTAAATGAATCACATAATCATTAAGAGAATCTAGCTTCCCTGATGGGCTTTGCTTGTTGGAAGCTGGCTGAGAAGGTCGCAAGTTGTGATCACATGACTGCAAGATGCTGTAATCAATAAATATGAGTTAGTTGTCATGCACCCAAATTGCAATCGCACGATTGTGGAGTGGATCAACAGTCATAACTTTGAGGATGGGTCGTAAATAACTTCCTTCAAAGCTGTTGCAACTTTGAACCATTGTTAAACAAATGGTCATAAGTCAAGGACAACTTGTATTGTATAAAGCATACCAAAGTACAACAAGTGTCATTTAATAGAACTTCTGAAAGCCAAAGTCCCATTTCTCAGTATACGACATTCTAGGCACAAGTGCTGTTCCAAAGACCTAGTCAAGTGGTCAAGCAACAATTTATACAGGTAGTCCTCGACTTACAACTGAGACCAACATTTTTGTTGCTTAACAAGACAGTTGTTAAGTGAGTTGTGTCTCATTTTACCACTTTTATTGCCACAGGTGTTAAGTGAATCCCTGCAGTTGTTAAGTTAGTAGCACTGTTGCTAACTGAATCTAGTTTCCCCATTGCTTGTCAGAAGGTTGTCAAAAGGTGATCACATGACCACAGGACACTGCAACCCAGATTCAATTGCCAAGCGTCTAAATTTTGATCACATCACCATGGGGAATGCTGCAATGGTTGTAAGTGTGAAAAACAGTCATAAGTCACTTTTTTCAGTACTGTTGTAATTTTGGAACGGTCACTAAATCAACTGTTGTAAGTTGAGGACTGCATGTACAGCTATAGTGTGTTGGATGAATTTGTACATGTGTATGAAAAAAAATCACAAATAATTCACACCATTTATTAAATCCAGAAGAATGTAGAGGAAACAAAATAGAAAGATGAAGGCAGGGTTGGATATTGTATCGTGTATTTTTCAGGACATCCCCTGAAAAGATGAACTGAAAATCTCCAGTAACGTTTTATATTAAAATAAACAGTAATGAAATATAAGGATGAGTATGAATAAATAATCTTAGCAATTAACACAAACTTATTTTTTCTTAAGAGTCATTTTTAAAAAAATCATGCTATAGTGCATTATAAACTCAGTTCCATTATATACCAGGACAGTATATAAGGTATACAATATTCCAGGATTTGGTAAGGTCTAGATTGATTCTGAAGGATTCAGGTAACATTTTCTTTAAAAGGAGGAATTTTTAGGTCTTTTGGTCACATTTGTGTATAATAAACCTCCTCCCCAAATTAAATTTAAAAAGAAACAACTAGCCCATAGCTTTATTTTTGTTGCTTATGATTTCCAAGCTTCTTGTTTCAAATATGCTACACTTTAGTGCAAACGTCAATGAGAAAATAAAACAAAACAAATTAAAATGCCCATTTTTTATGTAGCAGTAGTTTAAAAACTGCTTGAAAACCTAGGCGTGTTCCCTCTCAGTATCGTGAAAGATTTAATCCCACATGCAGCAAGTACACAGAAGCCCAGATCCCACCATACTGCTACACATAATATTCCATCTTCCAAATTATGCCTGAAGTTGAACGGTTTTACACTGGAGGCTGTACATGTCTGCCATAGCGAGCGAGGAATTCACATGCTGAAGCTTCTCATATAACCCACCCGCTCTCCAAGGACTCAGCAAATCAGCCTTAAAATCAATAGCCAGTATACGATAGCTCTAACCTCTGCATATAATCTTACAATTGCATACGGATTATAATAATCAAGTCACAAAAGTTATTAAAACACATGAACCAGCTACAGCTATATTTCCAAAGGCATGTTCATGTTCATCACTTCATCTCATCTTCACAACAACACTCTAAAACAGGTGAGACAGAGAGAAAGAGAAAGAGAGAGAGAGAGAGAGAGAGAGAGAGAGAGAGAGAGAGAGAGAGAGAGAGAGAGAGAGAGAGAGAGAGAGAGAGA
>NW_015403276.1:0-3331 GCF_001527695.2 Protobothrops mucrosquamatus
TTTTTTTTTTTTTTTTTTTTTTTTTACTAACCACTCCACTTTCCAGGTCTTTCTTCAAATGACACTTAAAATGAATTTCCTGTGCCTGCTAGAAATGTACTTCTCCAGTCTTCTGTTTTCAATATCACTTTATTTGAATGTCCAAAGGTTTGTATAATAATCAATAGAAAAAGGTTGTTTAGGTAATTAGAATAGAAAATGTAGTAATATTCCATTGAAAAATGGCCAACCTAGAAAAACTAAAGTGGCTTATTCTAGCACTGTTAATGCACCATCCAGCATCCAGCCATATTGCCTGAATATCTCTAGGTCTCCATCCAAAAAAACTCAATAGGTTTTTTTGGGGGAACCAATAAAGGAGAATATCTGTAGCTCAAGGTTGAAATGAGGGGTTCTTTCTGCTCTCTGAGCTTGGTTGTTTTGTTGCAGACGTTTCATTGCACAGCATAGCATAGATGGTGCTACCTAGTTTGTGTAATGCAATGTCTGCAAGAAAAAAACAACCAAGCTCAGAGAGCACCAATGACCATCACCACCACCCAAACTCAAAGGGAACACCATTTTTGTCATCTTCAAGCACTTAGAGCAGTGATGGCGAACCTTTTAGAGACCGAGTGCCCAAACCGCAATCAAAACCCAATTATTTATCGCCGGGTGCCAGTGGGCATGGCTGTGGTGGTATGGCAGACTGGGTGGGTGTGGCCAAAGTGGTCCTGCGGGGTGAGGCGAGGCGAGGCAGGGCAGGGGTGCCATTGCCATGGGGCAAGGCGAGGCAGGGGCCGGAGTGGCTCCTGCCTGATACCATCGGCCCCTGCACACAAAGGCCAGCGAGTGCATGGGGGCTGATGGTGTCCGTCAGCAGCCACAGCCTGCCGGCCCCTCAACCGGTGCACTCTGGGGCTCCGCAGCCGCCGACAGCAGGTCAGAGAAGCTGCCTCTGAGCTGGATGGCCGGCTGACAGCTGAGGAGGCGATGCAGTGGGTCATGCTTGGGAAAAGGAGAGCATGCGAGGCCAGGAGGGACGGGATGGGGGGAGAGAAACCAGCCATGCCGGGATGCATCCGGCCACGTGGGACCTCAGCAAGTTAGCAGGCAGCTGGTTGAAGAGGGACGGTTGCTATCTCTGGGGCTCGGCACGTGTGCCCACAGAGAGGGCTCTCAGTGCCGCCTCTGGCACGCGTGCCATAGGTTCGCCACCACTGACTTAGAGTCTATTGTTTCATGATAATGAATATCCATTCACCAATTGCAGCCAAATGGATGACAGTGGACCTTAACCTCCCCAAATGACGTAATCCTGGTTAAAAGGGGAAAAACTAAAGCTTGAGTGTCCGAGAGGAGATCTTTTGGCTGAGCAGCAAGTTCAGTTTGAAGACATTGAGGTGCCATCTGCAAAACCAACCAAAACATTCAAAATCAAGCTGGGCATTCAAAGTTCAGATATTCTACTTAGTCCCTTCAAGTACGGAGGGGAATGATACGAGCCCTGTGTTTATATATAAACTTATAATTTTAGGTCTCTTGCTCAGTCTTCCAGCTTTGTTATCCAATTTATATTTGAAGTAACACCAGCAAAAATGCAATCAAACAGATCTTTCTGCAGTTTTGCGATTAGACTCCACCAGAATATTAATCAGTGCTTCAAACTCAGCTAACTGCAAACATTTAAAAGGCCTCGTTAGAGCGTTCAGGCAATGCGAGATAAGCAAATAGTCTGGTTGTATTTTTCGAGCAGCACAAACTTTAGAATCAAAGATGCTGATTTCTTTTTAATATTGGACTAAGGATATTTTTGGCATGCAGTTTTGAGAGATGAACCATCCAGTCAGAGCTAAAGAAGCTTCTTGGATGAGAAGTGAAACGGCTTCAAAGAAAAACAAAAAAGTCCAGTTGCCTCATGGAAAAAAAAAAAAAAGCACCTTTGGTGATATGCAGATTCTGAGGTTTTGCTTGATCAAAAATATAGGAAACCAGAAGTTGCCTTCAAGATTTACGTTTTTATTCAGCCGAACAAAGACGGGCTTCTCTAAAAGAGAGAAAAAGCCCCAAATATCAGAAAAGCCTTATTTTTATACCTACTTTGATTACATAAGCAATTCACCCAGCAAAGCTGACGCAGATAAGATAAAGACTTCGCCCTTTAAGGCTGGCACACTGTAGATAAGAAGGAAAAAAGCAGAAGTAGCTAGAAATGTTACCTTTTGGGTGTTCCCCCAACACACCATATGTTCCTTTTTGAGTGGCTTGGGTGTTTCCTTAAGACAGGGGTAGTCAACCTTGGCTCTTTTATGACTCGTGGACTTCAACTCCCAGAATTCCTGAGCCAGCCATGCTGAGGGGAAAGGGAGAGGTTTCCAAGCTGAGCCATGCTGGCTCAGGAATTCTGGGAGTTGAAGTCCACGAGTCATAAAAAGGCCGTAGTTCCCCCATGATGGCTCAGGAATTCTGGGAGTTGAAGTCCTCAAGTCACAAAAGGGCCATCGTTTCCCACTTTTGCCTTAGCCCAGGGGTAGGCAAACTTGGCTCTTCCTGGAAGAGTCACAACGTCTCTTTGTTGGTTTTTGGAGCCTGACAATACTCAACCCAAGACGGGTAGGCAACCTTGGCTCTTTTATGACTCGTGGACTTCAGCTCCCAGAATTCCTGAGCCAGCCATGCTGAGGGGAAAGGGAGAGGTTTCCAAGCTGAGCCATGCTGGCTCAGGAATTCTGGGAGTTGAAGTCCACGAGTAATAAAAGAGCCAAGGTTGCCTACCCCTGTTCTAAGACACCATATGTTCCCGGATGGGTTAGGATATTGGGTGTTTCCTTTGCTGTCCTGTTATGACCTTGCATTCATGGTTCTGCAAGTGGCCAGAGATAGCGGGGCCATCTGAACATGTTCACAATTGCTACTGTCCCCTAAGTCCAGGTCAACATTGGGACAGCCATGAACTGGATGACTGAGAATTTCCACAGACATGTGATTCCTAGGATTTGGGTAACCTTCAGTCCCACCACAGAGCTTGTGCAGTGGTCTTAATTGAGAGTATCTCCACCAACCTCATCTTCTTCACAAACAGAACAAATGGAACCTGCAACTACAAATGAAGGGAAAAGAATAGGATCACGTCCACCTTATCTGACTGGTAGGTGTCCTTAGGAAGAGGCAATCTTGGAGATAACCCAGCCCAGAGCTGTGCCATATTTGGCATTACCAGCATGTGAGCAACTCACCCTTTAATTCCTTCAGCTCCCATGCTTTTGTGTCTCCAGGCTGGGGGAGTGGGGCAAGCATGAAGGAGAATATAATAGCTAGCAAAGCGTGTTTTGTTTTGCAAATCTGCTACAGC
>NW_015403277.1:0-3331 GCF_001527695.2 Protobothrops mucrosquamatus
ATAAGTGGAGAAATGATCGTGTTCTGTCTATGCTTAGTTGTTAGTGGCGTGCTGATGTTCTTTCTGCAGGCGTGTTTCATTTTTGCACTTCTAAACTTCAAGAAAAGCTGGGAGGCGGCACTGAAAGGAAACAAAAGGGGAAAAGCTGTTTCTGACCTTCCCCTTCCCATCTTTTTTTGTCTTTCATGAAAAAAAAAAAATGATAGTCATGATGATGATAATATGATGATGGGCAGATTTTTGCCCCAATGAAACTTGAGTTCTTTTAATGATCTCTGGGAGGTTGATTGTTTGATCAGCAGACTTTAGTCTCTTGTTTCATTGTTAAGAATTTTTGAAAAGAAAGAAAATTCCCCAACATAGCACCCTAACATAAGATAGGGTGATGGCCACTAGCTTAGAGATGACTTTAAGTAATGATTAGAATACTTTATAGCAGTATCTCTGATCACTAATTGATGCAGTTACACTGCTTGTTCAGAGAAAAAATTTGCCACAGGATATGGAGTCTTGGAAAGTAATAGCAAATAGGCTGGATCAGGACATTTTCTGGAAGGAGGAGGAGGAGGAGGAGGAGGAGGAGGAGGAGGAGGAGGAAGTTGTTATCCATTCATGTCTGACTCTTGGTGATTCTATGGGGTAGGTCTCTCCACATCTTCTGATTTTGCACTACTTTGATTTTTTCCATGCTCTGGCTGGTGTCAGCTTTGATGGTATATAGCCACCATGTTCTCTGGTGACCTGGTTTCCTTTTACTACTAACTATTCCAATCAAAATTGTTTTTTTCCAATGAATTCCCATGCATGACATAGCCAAAGTAAGTGAAACACAGTTTTGTGATTTTGTATTCCAGTGACATGTCGAGTCTGAATGAAGCTATATCCATACAATGAAATAACTAATTTCCAAAACTTTACTCAAGATGAATTGCATTCTCTTGGGCAGGATGGTGTAGCCCTCCAAGAAATTTCATTGATAGATGTGACCCCTTTATTCATGTTACTGTTCTATTAAAAAAAAAAGAACATGGTGGAGAATAAACGTTCATATCCCCAAGCCATCACCATGGCACACCTGCAATAGTTATATTAGGTTGTTGTCCTAAGCAACTTTCTTCCAAATAACAAGAGCTGATTGACAATGATAAAGGTTAATGGCCATAACTGCTTCTCTTTGATAAGTGTCTTTATCACGAACAGGTTGGCCTACATTAGCTTATTTTTGAATCCACATCTCCAAAAAAATCTCAACTACTCTTTGTCTTGATGGGTGAAAATGCCATTTCAGTGGTGCTTGATGGATAATTCTTCCTTCAGAAATGAAAGGCCAACAAGCTTGTCCAATCATTTTTGTTCCCCAAAAGTAAAGTGAAAAGCATTTAGCTTCTATTGATTAACTTCTTCTATCCTTCATTTAATTTCTTTCTTATTTTTATATCAATTCCTCCCCCCCCCTTCCTTTCTTGGCATTTAGCTCAAGTTTGTTTGATGTGTTAACAAAAGACTGTAAGGCTCTATACAAGCACTAGATGGCAGTAAAGGAATACACAACCCCCACTTTGCTGCCATTTAGTGGTCTCTTGGATTTATGCAGCTCAGACCTAACTGCTGTAGTAATAATATTAGATCAGGAAAGCCTATCAGGCTTCATCTCCCATTTTCTTATGTTGTTTTTAACTTGCTATAATTGATTAGCACAGGGGTCCCCAACCCCCAGTCTGTGGACCAGCACCAGGCTGCGGCATGCCAGAAACAGGGCCACACAAACAAGTGAAGTCCATTAGTGGGATGCAGGAAGCACACTAAACCATTTCTCTGGTCCAAAGAAAAACCTTTCTCCACCGAATCGGTCCCTGATGCCCAAAAGGTTGGGAGCAGCAGGATTAACATACATGTAGTCCTCAACTTATGACCACAATTGAGTCCAAAATTTCTGTTGCTAAGTGAGACAGTTGTTAAGTGAGTTTAGCCCCATTTTACAACCTTTCTTGCCACTGAAGTTAAGTTAGTAACACAGTTGTTAAGTGAATCTGGCCCTTCCCTTCTGTTGACTTTCCTTGTCAGAAGGTCACAAAAGGTGATCACATGACCCCGGGACACTGCAACCGTCATAAATAGGAGTCAGTTGCCAAGCGTCTGAATTTTTGTTCACATGACTCTGGGATGCTGCAATAGTCCTAGGTGTGAAAAACTGTTTTTTCAATGCCATTGTAACTTTGATCAGCCACTAAATGAACTGCTGTAAGTTGAGGACTACCTGTAATAAGAAAAGTGAGTAAGCACTCTCTTACAAGAGGATTCATTTTTTGGTCCCCCCCCAGCCCCCCTCACCCTCCCCACTCCACAGATGGATCATAGCAAGGCAGTCCCTATTGTGGTCATAAATTGAAGACTTTCTGTACTCCTAATTTCAACTTGTAGCGTTCAAGTCAAGAAAGATCCCAGGAACGTAATCATTTTATGAGTGGTGAATTTCAGTTCAGCCTCAAAGACCCTCTTGCTTTGCACTTCCTCCGTTGGGTCTCACCTGCCATGCTTTGCTTGTACAAGAGTCCTCCTAAGAGATTCCTGCAGCTTTAGTTTCCTCAGCGCAAACGTTTTGGGTACCCCCCCCCTTGGGTTCTTTTCAAGAGTTGTAATTGAAGTCACTGCTATGCATCGAGCATCTCACTTAGTAGATTGCTTTTTGAGATTTATGTGGAATTAGATGAGCCATGCGATAATTTATTGCCAAACCGAGAGAGAAATGAATAAGCCACAGCCATGCAACTTGTTTTAAAGAAATGATTGATAGGGGTTGATCTGATCCCTCAACATAAGAAGGTGGGAAAGCTACTTTTTAATCTTGAAAGACTGTCAGTTTGATTTGCAAAAAAAAAAAAAAAAGGAAATCTCCAACTGTTAACAGGCTTCCATGTGGCTTTGTGGGCTACCCCAGGCAGGAGCTAAATTTGCCTACTAGAAAATGCAAGTTTTGCTTTCTGGGGGATGGATATACACAGGACCCTTCCCATCCCATTATTTTAATTTTGAGGTGAGCATCATTGCAATAAAAAACAAAAACAAACCCAAAACATTTGTATTAAAAGACAGCAAAGACAGGAGAAAGCACAGCATTATAGCCTTTGTTTATTGAAATTTTTACACATATGAAAAGAATGGTTTTTTGAAGAAGAAAGAAGAAGAAGAAGAAGAAGAAGAAGAAGAAGAAGAAGAAGAAGAACAAGAAGAAGAAGAAGAAGAAGAAGAAGAAGAAGAAGAAGAAGAAGAAGAAGAAGAAGAAGAAGAAGAAGAAGAAGAAGAAGAAGAAGAAGAAGAAGAAGAAGAAGAA
>NW_015403278.1:0-3330 GCF_001527695.2 Protobothrops mucrosquamatus
TTATGGGAGACCACAAAGCTAATTCATCACATTGACCATATTTCCCAAATTATGTGCCTCCCTTTACTCTTTCTCCCCTTCCACTTGCCTTCTTAAGCATTTGTACAAGTTAATGTTGTTACCTGTCTGCTCAGATAGGTCAGTTGCTCAAGTTTATTCTCAACAAACCTCACAATGCACCATCCTTTAGCCTTTCTTGGTTTCCCCCCCCCCCTGTTATTTCTTCCTATAATGAACATTTTGCTTGACGTTCACTTTCCTGAATTTTTTACTTTTTTTCCACTTTAAATCAGTGGTAAAGAGGCAAAGGCATTTTGCACAGGGGTGTATTTTTCCCAGCATTCAAAACAATTAGTTCCCTCCCCTATGCATTACACTTCCATAGCTGTTTGAATTATATGAGACATGCATTTATGAGTCTAATAGACCATCATTGATTATGACCGTTTTCTCTTCCCACAACCACTGTTATTTTCTATACAGTACTTAGCACATTATATTTGAAGTATAATTTTTTAAACCTAGAGGCTATGCACTCTCCTCCCCCCCCCCCACCTTTTTTTTTAAGTAAGGCCATGTTCATGTATGAAGAAAGACTGCTTATACCCTCCTATTTCTGTTGTGGGGGATGTTTAGCAGAAATAACATCTCCCCCCCCCCTCTCTTTCTCTTCAGGAATCCCTCCATAGGGCAGCTGATGGTAATTCTTCAGGTTGTCCTTCAGCTTTACTGCTTTGAATATACTCTTGAATGCATAGAATTTGGATTCTTGTCTCAGTTTGATTAAGAATGGGAAAATCAAATGCTGCCTATTACCTGGGGGTATTCAGAAATAAATCTGTCAGATGTTGCCTAGTTTGAGTAATGAAAAATCTGCAAGAAAACAACCAAGGTCAGAGAGCACCAAGGACCCCAGTTAGATTCTCTGCACACATACACACACCTATATGTGCACGCACCCATACACACATGCATGCACACAAACACACGCACATTCACACACACAGCCCAGTATCACCCATTGTAGAATTACAAAAAAAGGAAGTGAGCAAGGGGACGGACTGAAAAAGTCCTCCAGGAAACAGGGCAAGCCTCAACAGGGCATAAGCAAGAGAGCGGAACTGGTTTAAATATTGCACCTTGAAGTGGAGCCAGAATATATTCTCCCTTCTGCCAATTTGCCCCAATATTCCCTGCTTTCCTGCCTCTCAATGGTTGATGTCAATCCCCTCCCTTTGCCTTAAATAACACTGCATTACATGTAGACATTACCTCCTTAATTCAATACTGTATATAAAGTAAATAAACAAAGATCAGTGGTGACAATAGAAGCCTTTCACAGAGATTCCCCACCCACATTTTCTGCCATTCTGCTTCCTCCCTCTAGATGCTTCTAATCAAACTCCATGAGCTTGTTACAAATGTTGCCAACAGCAAGGATTATTTTCCTCCTGGTCCTCCCCAGGAGAGGAAGGTTTTCAGACATCTAGCCTCCATCATAATTCTTTATTTCTAAGTCCTCCCTCTCTTCTAAGGTGGTGATGACGCTATGAATTTTGACATCGAGAAGAGCACTGGCAGCATTATTATTGCAAGAACTCTAGATGCAAAAGAAAGATCAAACTACAATCTCACCATAGAGGTCACAGATGGATCAAGCATCATTAAGACACAGGTCAGTGCCTCAGAGTCTAAGTCAAAGTCCGGTTCAGTAATATGAATGTTTTCATTATGGTCTGTAGATAGTGCTCACTGCAATATCTCTTTTAGAAAAGTACTAGATATTCAAATGTCAGTTGAATTATCACCTCAAGTTTAGAGTCAGACTTTCTCTAAAATGCTCAATTTACCCAGGTCACACGCTCTTGTGGATTAAACCGGTAAACAAAATATTGTCTATAATGTGATCACATTTGGGGAAGAAGGGCCTGAATTGGTCATTCAGTGAGCCAAATAAACAAAACAGGGATATCCTTACCCAAAGATCCTTTCCTAGATTCCTGCTTTAATAATTGATGATTGGAAATCCAAAAGAATTGCAAATCTACTACTCAGATCCACTTCTAATTCCAGACTCTTCCAGGATCCATTGACTGTTGAGGAAGATGAAGTATAGAATTGGTTTCTTGTTTTACTTCTTTCCTCATATGTTTATGTTCCAATAAGTGCTTCAAGCTACTTCAATAGAGCCTTAACTAGCTAGCATACTATAGACATGGGTTCCATCTCTGACTATTGTCATCTTTCATGGCAGTTGAGGATTGAAGTGTATGGAAGTTTACTTGCATAGAGTAGCTCTTTTAACCAAAGATCTGGTCTGATGGTTTGCTCTTCTAAGCAATGATCTAGTCTGATCATTACTTTATTAAGTGCTATGAACATTATATATAATCTAGAAAAGTGAGGGTAATCGATACTGAGAATGCCTTTCCACTGGGATTCAGTAGTAGCTCACTGTCATCTTGAATGTTTTAGAACTGTATTCTGCTATCAAGAGTCATCTTTCGATACCTTGGCTAACATAACAATTCCAGTCTTTCTCTGCTTACTTACACATTGATTGTTGGATAGGTAGTGAACCTGCTATTGCAAAATCACGGGTTTGGGTCTTACTGAAGAAAGGAAGTCCTTTTCCAAGATGGGCCACAGGAAATGTGCCTTTTTTTGAAATAGTGCCTCCAGAATAATATCCTCTAAATTCACAGTGCCCTAACCATGTTGTCTTTCAAGCAAATCTTGAAGACCTGGATCTTCCCTCCCACCCTGGAATGAAATTATATTTCTATTGGTTGTTTCTTATATAATTAGGCCTTATTCTTTTTAGTTTCCATTATTTTTACTCTGGTGTAATCATCTATTTACAAGCTTGTGGGTGCTCCGGTCCTCAGGTCTCTACTCGGTCCCCAGGAGACTTAGACCCTCCGACCCGGGACCATCGGCTGATGTTATGTAATGCCAGGTCCGTGGTTAATAAGGCCCACCTCATACACGATCTTATTTTAGAGGGGGGTGCGGACCTGGCAGGTATTACTGAGACCTGGCTGGGTGTTGAAGGAGGAGTACCTCTAGTAGACATCTGCCCGCCGGGTTTTCAGGCATTCCATCGGCCGAGGACCCGGGGTAGGGGCGGTGGGGTAGCGGTCATTATAAGGGAGAGCCTTTGTCCTAGGGAGACCACTGTGCCTCAGATAGACGGCGTGGAGTCCCTCCTTGTGAAATGGGGGCAAGGGGTGCAAGTGGGCTTGTTGATTATATACCTGGCTCCCTGCTATGTATCAACAGCCCTGCCTGAGCTGGCTGACGTGATAGCCGGGGTGGCGGTTGGGACCC
>NW_015403279.1:0-3330 GCF_001527695.2 Protobothrops mucrosquamatus
GAAACCACGCTTCTCTCTTTCAAATGACTATTTTGTGATGCTTACTGAAAAAGTCTCTTGAATTCCTATCACATTATCATACTGCTTACAAAAGAAATAAATTATGTGTCTAACACTTGCAATACAGTTATTCAATGTTTATCCTCAGTATAACTGGGTACATACTGTATGCATTTGATGTGTGATAGTAATACTTGACCTACTGCTTTTCCCAAAATTATTTCATCCATTTATTTTTTTTAAATGAAGCTTAGCAGTAAATCATCCAAACTATGGTTCAATTGAAAAGTCAATATTGAATTCAATCTCTCTTAGGCATTAAATATGCAAATTTATTTATAGTCCCAGAGAAATGTGAAGAAACAGGATATACTAAGAGAAGACATCTTTAGTTAGCTATTTTGTTTTCCAATTTAATACAAGATTTTGCAGTTTTACTTTTTGGATCCTCTCCTCTTACTGTTCAAAATATAAACAACAGAATATCCTGTTTCTATACTGTTATGATAATCTAAAACCACAGGTAGCCCGAATATTACATACAAAAAGAGATTTGCTTTATTTTCTTTCATCTGTATAGTGGTTTGAATTGATCAGGCTGAAGGAATTTATACTGTAATTTCATCAGCATGATATAAATAAGTGAAAGTACATTGGTTGCAATGATTCAAATTTACCTTAATTATTTATACAGCTGTCTTGAGTTTTGTGTATGTCTGTGTATAGTTTATGATTTTTCCATTAATGGTTGATTGAGTGATTGGATGATGTGCCATAAAGTTGGCGATGAGACTTGGCCACATAGATTTTCTCCAGAATACTCTGTCCCAAGCTGGTTCCCTCAGATCGTCCAACATCCACCTGTTGCCTCTGTAATTGAGTCTATCCATAGAGCTGTTGGTCTTTGAACATTGTGTTGGCAATGAAGCTCTCAGAATGGCACATGCAGTCTCCATCTTACTTTAACTTCTCATAGCAGAGAGATACAAATATTATATTGTGTCATGCTTCCACATACAGGATTTTACACAATTTCCCCTGTTGGAAGAAGGAAGAGGATTCTCTTTTTCATATAGTGTATATCCTGTGCAGTATTTTTCAGTTACTAGTGCCTCCCAGTGACCAATATAGCTGTTAGCAATGAAGAATTCACTTGATTGATAAGTCACTCTACTGCTTCATTTTGGTTTTGTAGGTCATAGAGTCCAGCTAGGTTTGCCTCCTTAATATTTACAACTTTGCCATTCCAAGCTCCAACCACAATAAGCATATATTGCTTGCACATTCTGTCAATTTCCAACTGAACTTGACTACAGCATTTATTAACATCTTCTTCTACATCAGTGGTTGAAGTATAAATTTGGATAATTGTCATATTAAACAATTATCCATAAATTCTAATTAATACTATTTGGCAATTGAGTACAGCATACCAAAATTTTATCTTTATTATATGTTTATCTGTCTTTGAAATCAACATTCTCTTTTTTTTTGTTTTTCATACCCCTAGTAGTAAATAGTATGGTCTTCTACTTAAAATGTGTAATTCCAGTAATTTTAATTTACTGATATCTGTCAACTTTGTTGTTGATTTATGTCATTTTTCATTGTAGTGAACTTTCCAGGTTCATGCTGATTTGATTTCAAGCTCCCACTATAATTCTGCCTTTGCAGAAAAAGCCAGTAATTTTGGCCATACCATTTTCAGCGCAGATTTTAAAAACATCCTCCAGAGAGAAAATGCAGGAGTCAGTTTAACTATAAGTGTTTCCTCATTATAATACCATTAAGGTCTGAATCAACTACTCATTCTGATTGAAGAGGAAAATTCATATAAAAGAGTTACATCTCAGAGTCCATTATTTAAATAGTTTAACTGCCATATTTTTTTTATTTCTTATACTATTCATGAATAAGCATATCAGGAATTAGAAAATCTGCAGAACGTTTTTGTTTTTTCATTTAGCTTTTCATAAATTGTATTAAGCCTGTGATATGTTGACTGGAGAAAACTGTTGCTCTCTCTTGATTTTTTCACATCAAGGTCATTGTTGTAGACCTGGAAAATGAAACAAATGGCTATCATGACAGGTGTCAAAGGATGAAATATGTAAGGTCAATGATATATTTTGTTTAATGTTCTTCTATTTTCTCATCTGTTGAAAGACTCTTCTATTCCTAATAATAAATAATAAATAAATAACTTAATCCTTGAGGTATTATTTTAACCTTTCATTTATGCTTTAATTTCCAAAATGGTGACTGATCTCTAATAAAATTCATAGAAATACTTTTGTGGCACTAGAGTATGCATGAGTATCATATTTGCTGGGCATTATACATTGAAAAATACTTCCCAAGTGACATCCAGTTTGCATGAATATTCACCCTAAGTGCCAGTGTATATTTTCAAGCACAACTTATTTGAATCTGGCAATGTAATTAATTTAATATTTCTTTGACTTCAATCTATTGTATATACACATGCACTTTTTCAACTTAAAAACTGAAAACATGGTGGGGGTAAGTTTTATACATATGACTTCCAACTTCAACTCCATGGTAGAACCATTTCTGTTCCTGATCTTGCAGGCCTAGAGGAGGAGGCTTCTCACCTTTACTAAACATGAGAAGAACATAAAGAGACTAGGAATACTAATAAAGCCAATTCCTAAGTTAAATGGAGGTCAAAAGCATTCTTCAGACATTATTTATTTATTTATTAAATGTATTTATTAAATTTATATGCCACCCATTTCTCTGCCCAAAGTAATTCTGGGTGGTTTCCAGTTTCATAAAAGTGGAAGTGTAAACAAAATCATAATCAACAAAATCATAATCAATCAGCTCTTGTGGGCAATCCTGGTCCTCTTGTTGATCTGAAAAGGAACTTCAAGGAGCTGATCCATTCACTGGCTCCTCTTTCTGTGGCAGCTGATAGCTCTGCTTTCCATGGAGCCATCTTCAGTTGTCAGGCCCCAAGAACCAAGAACAACAGCAGCAACAGTTGTTTCTGAGTAGGTTCTTTCATTGTTCTTCACCTATAGGCAAAATCCTACTGGATATATTCTGGGAATTGCTAGGAAAGAGCTATTTTAACCCTCTTCTTGCCAGCCAAACTTTTTAAGCTATGCTGCCTCTTTGCTCTCTGGAAAGCATTCCACCAGATAAGTCCAGTGGTGGGATTCAAATATGTGAACAACCAGTTCTCTGTGTGGATGCCGCTTCTGGAAGTCCATTCTGGGCCTGGGCAACAAAAAATTAGCTACCAGTTCTGCCAACTGGATGAATCCCACCACTGCATAAGTCCCCCTTTTTTCCCCTGAAAGT
>NW_015403280.1:0-3329 GCF_001527695.2 Protobothrops mucrosquamatus
CCCTCCCTCCCTCCTTTCTCTTTCTTCTCTTCTTTCCTTCCTTCCTTCCTTCCTCCCTCCCTCCCTCCCTCCCTTCCTTCCTTCCTTCCTTCCTTCCCTTTCTCCTCCGGCCTTCTTTCCTTCCTTCCTCGCTTGCTTCTCTTTCTCCTTCCTCCCTCCCTCCCTCCCTCCCTTCCTTCCTTCCCTTTCTCCTCTTCTTTCCTTTCCTTTCTTTCCCACTTCTGCTTTTCACGCCATCCTTCCCGCCTTGGCTTCCTCGGGGGCAAAACGGGGTGGGTTGGCGGCGAGGTGGAGAGCCGTGGCCCCCTTCCCCCGAGGCCCGAGCAGGAGGAGGAGGAGGAGGAGGAGAACAAAAGAAAGGGAAAGGGGAGAAGAGAAAGTCCGAGCCAAGCGTCGCTTTTTCCCCCCTGCCTTCCTCCGGCTGGCTCCGCTCGGCAGCGGAGAGTGAACTTTCCCAGGGAAGCGCGCCCAGCTCTCGCTTGCCTGTCTGGGTGCCTGTCCGTGTGTGTGTGTGTGCCTGTGTGTGTGTGCGTGCGTGTGTGTGTGTGCAGGAGAGAAAGTGAGAGCAGCGGAGGGCGATTCTCTCCCCTCCCCTCCCCTCCCCTCCGGCTGCTGCAGCTCCAGTTCACTAAATGGCATTTCAGGGAGACGTTTGGCGAGCGTTAGTTGTTATGGTAATAGAGGAGGGCGGAGACTGCTTCTTCTTCTTTTTTTTTAATCCTCCCCCCTAACCCTCATCTCACCCCCGTTGCGAAGCCCTCCGGGGGCGATTCCCCCCCCCGCCGCCCCGTTTCCCCTTTCGAAGCGGCCCGCCACAAATTCGCATTGCACCAGCCGGACGCGTGTGTGGGTCTGGGCGCTTTGGCACCTTCCTTCCTTCCTCCATCCCTTCCTTCCTTCCCTCCTTCCTCCCTCCATTCTTCTTTCCAATCTTCCTTCCTTCCTCCCTTCCCTTTTTTCCTTTCTTCATCCCTCCCTCCCTTCTTCTCTTCCTTCCTTCCTCCCTTTCTTTTTTTTCCTCCCTCCCTCTCTTCTTCTCTTCCTGCTACCCTTCCTCCCTTCCCCTTTTTTTCCTTTCTTCCTCCCTCCCTCCCTTCTTCTCTTCCTCCCTCCCTTCCCTTTTTCTTCCTCCCTTCTTCCTCCCTTCTTCTCTTCTTCTCTTCCTCCCACCCTTTCTCTTCCCCTTTTTCCTGTCTTCCTCCCTCCCTCCCTCCCTTCTTCTCTTCCTCCCTTCCTTTCCTTTTTTCCTTTTTTCCTTCCTTCTTCTCTTCCTCCCACCCTTTCTCCCTTCCCCTTTTTTCCTGTCTTCCTCCCTCCCTGCCTCCCTTCCCTTTTTCTTCCTCCCTCCCTCCCTTCTTCTCTTCCTCCCTCCCTCCCTCCCTCCCTTTCCTTTCTTCCTTCCTCCCTTCTTCTCTTCCTCCCTCCCTTTCCTTCCTCCCTTCTCTTCCTTTCCTTTTTTCCTTCCTTCCTTCCTTCTTTCCCCCCTTCCTCTCTTCCTCCCACCTTTTCTCCCTTCCCCTTTTTTCCTGTCTTCCTCCCTCCCTGCCTCCCTTTCCTTCCTTCCTTCCTTCCTTCCTTCCTTCCTTCCTTCCTTCCTTCCTTCCTTCTTCTCTTCCTCCCTCCCTTTCCTTCCTTCCTTCCTCCCTTCTTCTCTTCCTCCCTCCCTCCCTTTCCTTCCTTCCTTCCTTCCTTCCTTCCTTCCTCCCTTCTTCTCTTCCTCCCTCCCTGCCTCCCTTCCCTTTTTCTTCCCCCCTCCCTCCTCTTCCTCTCTCCCTTTCCTTTTTTCCTCCCTTCCCTCCTTCCTGCCAGTGGAGAGGCGGGGGGGGGGGAGGGCGCGGCTGGGAGCTTGGCAAATCGGACGCGGAGCTGCGGGGCCAACAATGCGACAACTCGGCCCGCAGTCGGGATTTGCCTTGCCAGGAAGGCGACTCCGGTCTGCAACTGTGCGCCCGCGGGGCAGAGCCGGCCTGGGCTCCCTCTTGGCCACCGGGAGGGACTGGACGGCCGAGACAGGGATCCGTCGGCCAAGACTCTCCCTCCCTCCCCAAATTGACCGAAGGAACAGCTGGGCCCTTCTCAGGCTGAAATAACTAACTTGTGTGTGTGTGTGTGTGTTTTACAATTAATCGACAGGAGGTATTTGTGCTCCTACTTAAGAGGTTCCAAAATAGAGGGAAAAACGAAGCCTAAATGATCTCAAGAGGTCCCAGACTGAGCCATTGAATAATTAATCTAGTCTACTCTCTTCTCAGTTATACACCCCAGCTGGATTCCCACATGATGTTTTAACCGCGGTTAACTCCCACCCGCTTTTCCTCGAGTCTCCCACCAACTCTGAATCAGAAGCATAACCAACACACTTTGGATTTTACACAACCTCTTCTGCCACAGGGCGGATGGGGCTCCCGAGCATCCTGCAAGAAGCAGATCTGTGCCGTATGTGTTGTAAATAAATGGCCTTTGTGAACTACGCATTACTCATCTCGGTTCGGTATCCGTACATTTATGGCTGGGCTTAATTGTGGTTAACTGCAATGGTTTTGCTGCAGCTAAGGACATCATCCCCAAAGAACGACTGCAATGCAGCTCGCGCTCATCCCTCGGTAGTGACGACCTCCTTTGTCTGGATTCGGCTTGGAGTACGGTTGGTAAACCATGGTTTAAAGTTGGGCAAGTGCCAGGGACAATTCATTTAATAAAGCAGCGTTAAAGGAATACAACGAAGCCCGCCGTGTAACTTTTGCCCCCCCCACTGATCTGAGTACATGTCATCCTCGAATTACAACAGTTTCTTTAGTCACCTTTCAAAGTGACAACGGCACTGAAAAAAGGGACTTATGACCGTTTTTGACACTTATGACCGTTTTTCACACTTATGACCGTTTTTCACACTTACAACCGTTGCAGCCATCCCCGCGTGCTCACGTGATCAAAATCCATATGCTTGGCAACTGACTCATATTTACGACGGTTGCAGTGTCCCGGGCTCATGTGATTCTGGCTTCCCCCGTTGACATTGAGCGGGAATCGGCTTATTGTTTTAATCGACTCTTATCGTTTTTATCAACTCTTTATCATTTTTTTTTCGTGCCTGAGAATAACACTCGAAAAATTGCCCATCATCAGACAAGTAAAAGAAACCTGCCACAAAGAAGAGGGAGTCAAGCTATTCTCCAAAGCGCCTGAAGGCAGGACGAGAAGCAACGGATGGAAACTAATCAAGGAGAGAAGCAACCTAGAACTAAGGAGAAACTTCCTGACAGTTAGAACAATTAACCAGTGGAACAACCTGCCTCCAGAAGCGGTGAATGCTCCAACACTGGAAGTTT